>NC_056743.1:671061711-671356711 GCF_019279795.1 Protopterus annectens
CTTGGTAGATACCCCCTCAAAATTAAGAAATGTTTGCCACCCTTTTATTTATTTATTGGTATTTGTTTACCAGGATAGTCCACTGGGCCAAGACCACTTATTTTTAGTGGAGGCCCAGGGAGAAAAGCTCAAGAAAGAGAGAGACTATACAATGCAAAGGTAAAACTTTTTACATAGCAGCATAACAGAATTTATAAAATCACAGTATAAACTATTAAAAAGTAGTTCAACAATAGTTAGCATACCAGAGAGGGTAAGCTATACACCAAATATGTTTGCTAGCATATTATGCCAAAAGTTCAAGCTTAATATATTAAGAGGTTACTAATAGCCATTTAAAGCAGGAGTAGAGTATAAAAATGAGAATAATAGCGGGAAGATATGGAAGGCAAAGTGAGGAATTGTTAAATATTAAAGTAAGGGGAATGAAAGTAGAGTGAGTATGTAGTGGGCAGTATTTTTTTGTAATGAGCTAAGAGTGGGATGTAGTTGAAGTAGAAGCTAGGGGAGAGACTGGAGTGGGTAGGACTAGTTTATGGAAGGGGGAGGCTTGCTACAATTAGTTTGACGCATGCACAATTCCATATTTAAATAATCAACATAATTCTGATTAATCTAATCCAGCTGCAAGAGGAAACTGGTGAAGAAGTGTGGAATGTCTTGTTACTGTATTGACAGAGTAATTATTGTGGTATCAAAGTTCTGCACAGAGGCCAGCTCTGTGGGATAGAGGGATAAAGCCCTGTAAATTATGCTGGTGACTCAAGTAGAGGCTCAGACACTAGTAGGAGCTGGACAGGGAGGATATGAGTGAGCAGAAACTGCTAGCTCACCCATCCCAGAAGAGGGAGGCAGACTGGCTCACCACATAGTGTTTCCTGCTAGATATCATCTTATGTTTTACCATGGTGGACTGAGCCAACTAAGCCTGCACATTCACGGTGCTTAGCACTATGAAGCCAGAGGGGAATGTGTCATGTGGAGACATGCTTCTCATTAAGGGACTGCAACAATGGGTTTAGCAGAGCAGCTGAGGGAGGAGGGGGACATCCAACTGGGGAGAGGATAAGGCCACCCACCAGAAGCAGCAACCTGGCCCACTCCCTACTACCCAGCACTTGCCAGAGAATGAAGAGTTAATGGAGACTACTGGGCAGGAAAAAGGGGTCACAGGGTTCTTCTCCAGCTCAGGACTGCCAAACTTCTGTGGCCTCACAACAAATGGATTTTAGTTACAGAGCCATTAGGCAAAGTACTGAGGGAAGAAAAAACACATTTCACAAAAACAGCTGTGCTTGGAACTTATCATAAATGTAGATTACTGAGTACATTCAATATTGCAATCATAGTCAATGAGATATCTTAGAAAGCAGACCAAGGAACCAAGGGAATAAAAACATTTAGTACAACTTAATCCTTTATAACACTTTAGGAAAACAGGTACTGGGAGATAACACTCAAGACGCCGGAAACATTTTAGTGATTTTGTTCCTTTTACTTTTAGAACTTCAGAAATTTCTGAAGAATTTCTAAAAGGACTGGATCAATCTGCACTCTCCCCTCCTCTCCTCTCCCAGTTAAAATGGGTGTCTCTCAGGGTTCCATCCTTGGTCCACTACTTTTCAATATCTTCACTAATCATCTTTATTCTTCCTGTCCTCAGTTATCACTGGTCCAATACGGTAATGACTCTACTGTCATCACTATTGCTGACTGCCTCCAAACTCATCTCTACAACACAGACTTCCTTTAACTAAGCAGAAAACTCTCTCTCTGATAATCAGCTTATCCTTAACCCCCCCCCCCAAAAAAAAAAAAAAAAAAAAACTAAGCTACTGCTTTTCCTTCCTAAAAACTACAACCACATTAAATCCACTTTCACAATGCTGTCCCCCAATAACACACACATCGAGGTGGAAACTAGCACTAAACTCCTTGGTGTCATCACTGACGACCAATTTAAATTCCATCTACACATTAACTGTATCAAGAAAATTCATCAGAAACTAGGGCTTCTTTACTGCAACAAAAAGTTTCTCACCAGTAAAGCTGAAGTATCTCTCTCTTATGCCTACTTCCTACCCAGTCTATTATACGGCACTCAAATTCTTACTTGCCTCAACTCCACACTCCTTGCCAAACTTGAATCTACCTACAACAAGATAGCCAAATTTGCAGCCCATCAAACTTACAAGTCACATCACTGTCTTTCACTCAAACACCTTAACTGGCTTGAACTACCTCATCTTCTTCTCCCTCAACTCCAGATCATCCACTCCATCCGTTATCAGCCTTCTTACTGTCCTACCCTATATCATCTGTCATCTCCCACTATTCACCTTCTAGATCCCTCCGGAGCTCTAACCTAAATCTGCTACAAATCCACAAACCTAAAACTAAGAAAGGATATATTCTCTATAGCTATAATCCTTCCAAGGCCTGGAACAAACTTCCACTAGAGATCAGGTCACTGAAGCAAATTAGTCAATTCAAGCTAGCCACTTAGCCACTAAAGAATACCGGTTAAGCCAATGGACCTGCCTCTTTACCCAACCCCCTTAAACAGCTTATCAACCCTAACTGTACACCTCTATCTGCTCCTAATCTATGTAACTTTCTCTAACTCTGTTGACCTTGTCTCACATTAACTTCTCTATCCTAAGCACATTACATACATTCTTATCTGCATAATGTAAGATTTTACATCTGATGACAAAAAAAGAAGTTATGTACTCACCGTAACATTCCATGTTTGTTCTCCTTGATCTCGCCTTCCATCTTGCTGGTTGGGTTCGGAGCAAATCCTCGGCTGCAACTCGGCCACATTCTAAAGCTCGAGAGATTCCACTGGCTCGAGGCTAGACCCTATCCTAACATACCTAGCGAGAGTCTAGACCCTATCCTAACATACCTAGCGAGAGTTACCCAGATCTTGTTTGTGATAACCCATAACACTAGACTATAATATGCAAATATAGACACACACACACACATATATATATATATATATATATATAGATATAGATATAGATATATATATATATGTAGATATATACAACAAAGATGGGAATCACAGTCTATGGAGCCAAATAATGGATAATTCCTCTCGATCTTCCAGGAAGGGGAAGGAGGGTGGCATGCAAGAAGGAAGGCGAGATCAAGGACAACAAACATGGAACATTATGGTGAGTACATAACTTCTTTATGCCATGTTGTCCCTATCTCACCTTCATTCTTGCTAGTTGGGGCTGCATCCCCAGCATCTTCTTCTTGGGTGGCTCAATGGAATAGACTCTTCAGGACCATGGAACCAAAGGATGCTCTGTTCCGGGGAGGCCACATCTACCTTGTAATGAGTGATGAAGTTATGGGGATTAACCCAAGCAGCTGCTGCAGAAAAGTACAGTTTTGTACCTACCATAAATGTAGATGTTCGAGTGCTAATACAGCTGCAGTAATCACAGATGGGTTTTCAGCCGTCAGGCGGTCTCTCGGTCGGCCGAATTCCAAAGTCTTGGTCCGGCGTCAGTTGTCATCGCTTACTCCTCTGACGTCAGTGAGCCCAGAGTATATAAGACACAGCCGACGCCATGTTCTTCAGTCTTTCTTGCCCCAGATGTCAGGTGCCCCCAAAAGGAAGGCAATACATAAATAAAGCTTATCTACATATGCAAGTAATGCAATGTAATGCAAAATCAGTGTAAGCAAGCAAATAAAACATAGCAGGATAACCCAGTCAAGTGGTATGAAGAGGTTGTTAGGCCCCATGCCTTTACCAAGTGGGGAAGGAGGGAGGGAAACCTGTACTGCAGCTGTATTAGCACTCGAACATCTACATTTATGGTAGGTACAAAACTGTACTATGTTCATCGTGCATACAGCTGCAGTAATCACAGATGGGTAGAGTCCCAAAGCTATGCATAGGGTGGTAGGTAGTATGAGGAACTGGGTTGAGCCAGAATGCCCTGCAAAACAGCAGTGGCAAAGCCTGCTCTTGTTCTGGAATATAAGGGCAGGTGGTAGTGTTTTGTGAAGGTATGTACAGAACTCCAAGTGGCTGCCTCCAAAATATCTTTAGTAGGAACACCTCTGAGGAAGGCTGTAGAGGTGGCTGTGGCCCTGGTGGAGTGAGATCTGATACCAGTAGGGACAGATTTCCCATGATAGGAATAACAAAACCGTATGCAGTGGCCAATCCACTTGGAAATGGTCTGTTTTGTAACTGGTTTCCCTTGAGCCCCTACGGCATAGGATACAAAAGGTTGTTCTGATTTCCTGAAGGGCTTTGTTCTGTCCAAATAGTAACGTAGCTGCCTATGGATATCTAAAGAGTGTAGCAGCCTTTCCGCTTTGTTTTGAGGGTTAGGATAAAAGGTAGGTAGGTGTATGGCTTGATTTAAGGCTACCCTGGATACCACTTTTGGCATAAAAGATGGGTTGGTACGAAGGGAAACCCTGTCCTGATGGAAGATGAGGAAGGGCTGCACCGCCATGAGGGCCTGTAGTTCAGAAACCCTACGAGCTGAAGTGATGGCCAGAAGGAAAGCTGTTTTCCAGGACAAATATTGCAAATCTGTTGAGGCAGCAGGTTCAAAAGGAGGCAATGTTAATTTTTCTAGTATGTAATTAAGGTCCCAGGCTGGTATTGGTTGCTTCCTTGGAGGTCTTATATTCTTAGCCCCTCTGAGGAACTGTCGTAAGAGTGGGTGAGAGAATAAAGGAAGATCCGTGTTGAATTCTGCAGAAATGGCTGAGGCATGTATTTTTATGGAAGAAAATGAAAGTCCACTGTTCAGCAGTTCAGCTAGGTACTGTAAAACCTGAGGCAAGTTCAATTTTCTAGGGTCCTGGCCTCTTTTCTCATTCCAACAGCAAAACCGCTTCCATTTTGCGGAGTAAGCTTTTCTAGTAGATGGTCTTCTGGCCTCCAAAATGACATCCTGCACCTCCTTGGAGAGTAGGGTCTGTTGTGGTGTTAAGGAATTTTCCATGCAGCGAGGTTGAGTGTTTTCAGCTGACTGTGAAGAGTTTTGTAGCTGTTCTGAGTCAGCAGAAGAGGTATTAGAGGCAGGGACCAGGGAGGAGTATGTGTTAAGCTACTCAGGAGTAGATACCAGTGTTGCCTTGGCCAATCTGGAGCAATCAGTATCATCCTCGGTTTGTCTGTTCTTGCTTTCAAAAGCACCTTGGGTAGAAGAGGCAGAGGTGGGAATGCATAAACTGTCCATGCTGTCCAACTGAATGAAAGGGCGTCCACTTTTCAGGCCTTTGGATGGAAGGTCCTCGAACAAAACTTTTTCAATTGATGGTTCCTGTGGGAGGCAAAATGATCTATGTCTGGCCTCCCCCACGCTTGGATTATCTCTGTAAACACCTGAGGATGTAACTTCCATTCGTGTGGATCTGTCATATTTCTGCTTAGAGTGTCTGCCAGTGTGTTTTCCAGTCCTGGCAAGTACTGTGCTTGAAGTTCGATTTGTCTTTCCAGAGCCAAGTTCCAAAGAGTCATGGCTAGTCTGCACAAGGGGTATGAATGTGTTCCTCGTTTATGTACCACATTACTGTGGTGTTGTCTGTTCTTATCAGTAATTGTCCTGGATGCAGGAAGTCCTTGAAAGCTGTAATTGCATTTATTACTGCTAGCATTTCTTTTTGATTGATGTGAAGGTGCTTTTCCTTTTGGGACCATCTGCCCTGAATGCACCTGTCCTTCATGTGCGCCCCCCAGGCGTAATCTGAGGCGTCTGTGGTTATGACTTGTTTTGCTTGAGGCTTGCAGAATGGAAGGCCTGTGTTTACTTGACATGCTTGGGCCCACCATAGAAATTCCTTTTGCAAACATGGAATTATTGGTATAATCGCTTCCAAACTGTGACTGTGTTGAGACCATAGAATTTTTAGGTACCATTGAAGTTTCCTCATATGCAGCTTTGCACATGGGATTAGAAGAATGCAAGATGCCATGAATCCCAGAGCCTGCAGGATTTTCCTTGCAGTAAGCCTGGTACTTTTTGCTAGTGTTTTGAAGTACTGAGATAGTTGCCCTTGTTTTTCTGGCGTAAGATATGCCATCTGGGTGTTTGTGTCCAAGCTGGCACCCAGGAAGGTTATTTTCTGAGATGGTGTTAGCCTTGATTTCTCCTTGTTGATGGTATATCCCAGAGAAAGCAGTAACCGTGTCACATATGCCAGATGTTCCAGTAGCATGTGTTTGCTGTCCGCTTGGATCAGGCAGTCGTCCAGATAAGGGTAAATTTGTATCCCTTGAAGTCTGCAGTAGGCAATCACTGATGCCAGGCACTTTGTGAATACTCTGGGCGCAGTAGATAAGCCAAAGGGCAATGCAGAGAATTGATAGTGGATTGAACCTGCAAGAAATCTGAGGTATCTTCTGCAGCTTTGTCTGATTGGGACATGCAGGTATGCCTCCTTGAGGTCCAATGTTACCAGCCAAAACTCCTTGCCCAGCATGGGAAGAAGTTGCTGTAATGTGAGCATCTTGAATTTTGGTACGAGTAGAAATGTGTTGAGGATGGATAAGTCCAGAATGGGTCTCCAGTCGGTTCCTTTTCTTGGTACCAGAAAAAGTCTTGAATAAAAACCTTGACCTTGTTGGTGCGTAGGTACCTTTTGTATAGCTCTCATGTTTAGGAGCTTTGAAATTTGCAGTTGTGCCTCTGCCCTTTGATTTTGTGGCAGGTTTGGCATGCCTCTCATTTTTGGAAGAGTGTGAAATTGAAATTTGTAGCCTCTGTTTATAATGTCCAGTATCCATTTGTCTGTTGTGACAATATGCCAATTGCTTGCAAATAATGCTAGTTTCCCTCGCAAAGGTGCTGCCAGCTGAAACTTGCTTGGCATGGAAATGAGGGAGTCATTGGGTTTGCTTCCTGTATTGTTGTGCACTGTCTTCACCACCTCTTGGTGCTGGAGATTGCCATTGTCTGCCTCTACATGATCCTTGTGATTGCCCTCTGCCCCTTGTGCGTCTGTATCTACCTCTTTGGGGCTTGTCAGTGGCTGGAAAGGACCAGTTCTTTGAAGGCCAATTTCTGCTAAAACGTGGTGGTTGGACCTGTAAGAAAGCTTTGACAGTTTGCATAGATTTGGCTTTTTCTTCCATTTGCCGTAGTATCTCCTCAGCATTAGTACCAAATAGTACATCCTTTTGTAAAGGAGCATCAAGAAGTTTAGCTTTTACATGATCAGGCAAATTTTGTTCCCTAAGCCAGGCATGTCTGCGAATGACTGATCCTGTAGCAGCCACTCTACTGGAAGCCTCTAGGGCATCATAACCACATTGTAAGGTGTGTTTACCCACTTGCTCCGCACTATGCATCATATCCTGTAACTCTTTTAAATCTGGTTGTTCAGGTTGAGACATTTTGTTCCTTAATTGTGATAACAGGTACTGTTGATATTTAATCATATGAAACTGACAGTTTAAGGCCCTCATGGCTAGGGTGGCCGAGGTATATACCTTTTTACCCCACCTTTCTAGAGATCTGGATTCCCTTTCTGCAGGAAGTGGATTCTTGGCAGTGGAGGCCTTTAATCCCTTGGGGCCTTGTGAAATGGTTTCAGGGTCAGCATTATGGCCTTTGTAGAGAAATTGGTGAGAACTGGGTACTCTGTAACACCTATCAGGTTTTACTGGTGCAGGAGGCAGAGAATCAGGGTTAAGGCAAGCCTCCGAATAGACATCATCCAGTACATCCAAAACAGGGGGTATAGCCAGAGGTCTGTGCTGAGGTAACCAAAGAAATTCCCTAAGTCTTTTCTTGGAATCTGAAAAGTCTTGGCCTTCCCAATGGAAGTGTTCCCTCAAGGTGTGCAAGGTTTCCCCAAAAGAAAAATCCTCAGGAGGGGATACAGAAGGAATGGACTGTTCTGCATCCGAATCCTCAAAAGGGGTGTAAGATTGTTCCTCTGCATCAGAATGTTCTGATAAAATGGATCCCTGATCAGAAGAGGGAGATTCTTCCTCCACTCTGGGTCTCTTGTCAGGAGGGGGCTGAGAACCTCTGATAAGAGTAATTAGATCCTCAGCCATTTTAAGCATCTGTTTCTTAGGCATGGGTCCAGGAGATGGGCCCTGTGCAACAGGCCTCGTGGGATGCCTGGCTGCTTTGGATTTAGTAAAGGCCTTAATTGAAAAAGAAGAAGAGGGCCTAAATACACCATGGGTGGAGGTGGACCTGTCCACATTAGTAGGCTCGACATTAGCAAGGGCTTCAGTTGTAGTCTGGGAAAGGGCTGAGGACCCAGCGGTCTCGGGTACAGAGGACACCGCCAAAGGAGTGCCGTCGGTAGTCAGGGACTGCAAAGGCGTCTCACTAAGAACCGGACCACGTGTAGCCTGTTTTGGCGTGGTGTCGGCGGGGACCGAGGCCCTCGTGTGTCGGTCCTTTTCCTTGCGTTTTTTGGACAAAATGGTAGTCGGAATGTCCGACGACATTTTATAGTCAAAAGCTTTACCAAAGTAGTGTTGGGCGAACTCCGCCCGACGCTTGATAGTGCGTTTATTGAAGGTAGCGCAAAAGCGACAGCCAACGCCGTGGTCTGGGCCCAAACAAGGTATGCAAAGGGAATGGAAATCCTTATGCGGTATTTGCTTCCCACAAGAAATACAATTATTAACTTTTTCTGACATCGGTCTGAGGCAAGAAAAGTTTCAACGGGTACTTAGCTTTAATGAAGACTTCGGTTCCAATTATTTTCGTAATTCAGGAGCTGGCCGACCGGCACTTGCGAACTGCTTCTGCTTCGGGCACCGCGCGGCAAAAAAGACTGGAGAACATGGCGTCGGCTGTGTCTTATATACTCTGGCCTTACTGACGTCAGAGGAGTAAGCGACGACAACCGACGCCGGACCAAGACTTTGGAATTCGGCTGACCGAGGGACCGTCTGCCGGCTGAAAACCCATCTGTGATTACTGCAGCTGTATGCACGATGAACATCTGAGGCTAAAGGCAGTCTGGCCTGAAAGACAGTTGAGGCAGACAAAGCCCTAGTTGAGTATCCTCGAATTTTTCCTAGCAGCTACTTGCTCTGTGAATTACAGACATAAGTGACAGTGTCTGAAAGACATTTTGATAAAGTTACTTTCGAGACTGAAGTTCCCTTTCTGTTTTCTGAAAAAGATACTAACAATTGGCTGGACTTTCTGAATTCTTTTGTCCTGTGCAAGTAAAAACGTAACAGTCTATGAACATCCAGTTGGTAGAGTGTATATTCTGCCTTGTTGCCATGACTAGAGAAGAACATAGGTAGTTCTAATGATTGATTCACACTGAACTCTGAGCAAACTTTTGGTAGGAAGGGGGGTTGGTTCTGAGAGAAACTCTAGCTTTGTGAAATATTAAGTAAGGGGGATGAATGGATAGAGCTTGTAATTCTGACTCCCTCCTAGCTGAGGTAATGGCAGTTAAGAAAATAGTTTTCCAAGTCAAGAATTTCAGAGAACAAGTAGTAGCCGGTTCAAAAGGAAGGAGAATCATGGCAGCTAGGACTAAGTTTAGATCCCAAGGAGAAGGTGGTTCTCTTACTGGGGGTCTCAGGATAGTACCTTTTAGGAAAGCTTTGCATAACCTGTAGGACATAACGTTGGAACCCATTTCTCCCACATGAAAATTGGAAATAGCAGCCAGCTGAACTTGGATAGTTGCTGCCGCTGCTCCTTGGTTAAAGGTTTCAGTGAGTAATTCGAGGACCTTTGAAATAGGTGCAGTAAAAGGGTCAATACTATTTTTGGCTGCCTAACAAGAGAACCTCTTCCATTTGCTAGCATAAAGTTTTCTCGGTGAGGATTTATGAGAGGAAATTAAAATATGTCGTACTGCTGGGGAAATGTCAGGAAGCCTGGCTAAGACAGGAAGTGGAGAAACCTAGCTGTCAGCCTGAGGGTCTGTATGGAAGGATGGAGCATACCTGACTGATACACCAGGAGATCTGGAACTGGGTCCATGATCCAAGGCTCCTCCTGGAGCTGGGGCCATAAGAAGGGGAACCATATTTGACGAGGCCAGTAAAGAGCAATGAGGATTAGTTTGCAACCTAACGATTTTGCTTTCTGATTTATGGTAGGTACACAACTGTACTATGTTCATCGTGTTTCACTGTTACAGTCATTACTCTTGGGTTGAATCCCAAAGCTGAGGATGGGTGGCTGCGCTAAATAGGATTAGGAGAGGCTATGAGGCCCTGCAGAACTGCAGTGGCAAAGCCTGCTCTGGATTTAGAGTAAAGAGGTAAGTGGTAGTGCTTTGTAAAAGTGTGCACTATACTCCAAGTTGCAGCCTCTAAGATGTCTTTGGTTGGTACTCCTCTGAGGAAGGCTGCTGAAGTGGCTGCTGCTCTGGTAGAATGAGGCCTAATGCCCTTAGGCACTGATTTGCCATGCTGTGAATAGCAGAAATGGATGCAATGGCCTATCCATTTAGAAATAGTCTGTTTTGAGATGGCCTTTCCTTGTGATCCTGCAGCATATGACACTAAAAGTTGCTCAGTCTTTCTGAAAGCTTTAGTTCTGTCCAAGTAGAAGCATAGCTGCCTGTGTATGTCCAATGAATGTAGAATTTTCTCACCCTTGTTCTGTGGGTTTGGATAAAAGGTAGGCAAGTGAATGGTTTGGTTGAGGGCCACACTGGACACCCACCTTAGGCATAAATGTTGGGTTTGTCCTCAGAGAAACCCTGTCTGGAAGAAAAATGATAAAAGGTTCCACAGCCACGAGTGCTTGTAACTCCGAGACTCGTCTTTCAGAGGTTATTGCTAGGAGCAGAGCTGTTTTCCAGGATAAGAATTTTGTCAGCTGTTGAGGATGGCTCAAAAGGAGGCAGTGTGAGTTTTTCCAAGACATAATTGAGATCCCACGCCGGAATTGGTGGTCTCCTTGGAGGCCTCGGAATTGGTGGTCTCCTTGGAGGCCTGATGTTTTTGGCCCCTCTGAGGTACTGCCTTATTAAAGGATGAGAAAAGATAGGTGGTTCCGTATTGTAATGGGCTGAAATGGCAGAGGCATGAATCTTAATTGATGAAAAGGAAAGGCCTTTGTCCAGCATCTCAGTTAGGTATTGTAAAATCTGAGGTATATTTGGTACATACGTGTCAATGCCTCGTTCCTGGTTCCAAGCACAGAATCGCTTCCATTCTTCTGCATAAGATTTTCTGGTACTGGGCCTCCTGGCCTCCAAGATAACATCCATAACAGCTTTTAAAAGAGGAGTGCTCTGAATGGCTACATTATCCGCCATGCTGCCAGATTTAAGGTCCTGAGTTGGCTGTGCAGGATCTGAT
The DNA here is from genome assembly GCF_019279795.1 of Protopterus annectens. Lineage (NCBI taxonomy): Eukaryota > Metazoa > Chordata > Ceratodontiformes > Protopteridae > Protopterus > Protopterus annectens. The sequence goes on from NC_056743.1 coordinate 671,073,011, forward strand.
TGTTTTGTTGGGTCAGCAAGTGAGAAGTTTGAGACAATATCCATGCTGGACCTTGAGACAAGCTCTTTGGATTGGGTACCAGTGCTGGCGTGGCCAGTCTGGTGCAATCAGTATCATTTTTGGCTTCTCTTGTCTGACCTTTAGGAGTACCCTGGGAAGGAGAGGCAGTGGAGGAAAGGCATATACTGTTAGATTTTTCCAACTGAAGGATAGGGCGTCCACTCTCCATGCTTGTTTGTGATAAATCCTTGTTCAAAATCTCTGTAATTGGCAGTTGTGAGGGGAGGCAAATAGATCTATGTCTGGGCATCCCCATTTCCTTGTTATCATGCTGAAGACTTGTGGATCCAGTTTCCACTCATGGGGATCCATGATGTTTCTGCGTAGTTCGTCTGCCAGAGTATTTGTTTTTCCTGGCAGGAATTGTGCTTGCAGGTGAACTTGATGAGTCAATGCTGTGTCCCATAAGGTCATTGCTTGTCTGCAGAGGGGGTAGGAATGTGTGCCTCCCTGCTCGTTTATGTACCACATGACCGTAGTATTGTCCGTCTTTATCAGTAGCTGTCCTGGATGAAGTAGATCCTTGAAAGCTGTCAGGGCATTCTGAGCAGCTAGCATCTCTTTTTGATTGATGTGAAGATGCATCTGGCTTGCAGGCCATGTGCCCTGAATACATTTTCCTGCCATATGGGCCTCCTAGGCATAATCTGATGCACCCGTTGTCAGTGTCTGTCTGGCTGTGGGTAAACTGAATGGCAGACCCTTGTTGTGGTGACAGGCCTGTGTCCACCATCAGAACTCCTGTTGCAGGCAGGGAATGAGGGTAATTACTGTCTCCAGGCTGTGACAATGCTGAGTCCAAACACTTTTTAGATACCATTGTAGTTTCCTCATATGGAATTAGTAGAATGCAGGATGCCATGAAGCCCAAGGCCTGCAGGATTTTCCTTGCAGATAACTGGGTCTTTGTTATCAACTTTTTGAAGTAAGAAGTCAATTTCCTGCTTCAGGGACCACTCGAGAGGCATCTGGATAGCCCTCCTGAGCTTGTCTGCTATCACACTGGATTTCCCCGGAATGTGCATCGCAATCAGAAAGCGTTGAGAAGACATTGCCCACTGCCATACTCTTAGAGGCTCTTGACACAAGGGGTAAAACCTGGTTCCACCTTGTTTGTTGATGTACCATACTACTGACATGTCTGTTTGAATTGCGATCGTCCCCATAGGTAGACAGCCCTGGAGTGCTTGCAAAGCCAGAAGCACCGCTCTCATCTCCAAGATGTTGATGTTCAAGTGGCACTTGTATTGTTGCCAAGTTCCTTTAACAGTCTATCCCAGATAATGCCCCTCCACACCCTATCTGGGAAGCATCTGTGGTCACTGTAGCTACTGGTTGGGGGAGGATGAACGGCCTGCCTAGCGTCACCTGCGTAGACTGAAGCCACCATTTTAGATACCTCTTGCATATCTCCATGATGAGAATTTCGTGCGACATGGGTAGATCTTGCATGGACCATTGAGCAAATAGGAGCCACTGTAATATCCTCATGTAGAAGCGTGCCAAGGGAACTAGTGTTATTGCTGCTGCCATTGAGCCCAGGACTTTGAGAACAAATCTTGCCTGAATCTTTTTTCTCCCGATTAAGATTGAAACCTGATGTTGAATGGTTGATGCCCTCTCCTGAGGCAATTTTGCTATCATGTCTTTTGTATCTAAATCTGCCCCTATAAATGTAATATGTTGACAGGGCAGCAAGGCAGATTTTTCGTAGTTTATAGTGATGCCTAGTTGTGAGCAGAGGCGAATTGTGGTGTCCCTTGCCTCGGTTAATCGAATCTCGGTGGTGGCTGTAAGGAGCCAGTCATCTAAATATAGAAACACCCGGAATCCTAGACGCCACAGATGAGCCGTGACTGCTGCCATGCATTTGCACACCCTAAGGGGCTGTGGTGAGACCAAAGGGCAGAGCTCTGAACTGGTAGTGAATGGATCCCAGCCAAAAGTGTAGATATCTCCTGGATTGCCTATCCATCTTGATATGGTAGTACGCATCCTGGAGATCGATGGAGCACATCCAATTGTCCTTTCCCAGAAAGGGAAGTATGGACTGCAGTGTCACCATCCGAAAAGTACAGTTTTGTACCTACCATAAATGTAGATGTTCGAGGATTCCATTGCTGCAGTCCTTACTATTGGGTATAGTCCGCATCCAGTCGGCCCGAATACCAGAGTATAAGGCTGACGTCGGTCAGGGCGCATTAGACTGACGTCAGTACGTCAGGGTACTAATGCGCATGACCGGCGTCATATCCTCAGTCTTTTCTTGCCCCAGATGTCAGAAGACCCTAAAAAGACAAGGCCCAAAATACCTGCACCAAAACATGAACAATATATACAAAAATATAAGCAGGTAAATCACCTACACAACCACCCCTAAACACAGAGGGGAAGGAGGGAGGGTAAATTGGACTGCAGCAATGGAATCCTCGAACATCTACATTTATGGTAGCTACAAAACTGTACTATGTTCTTCGTCTTCCATTGCTGCAGTCCTTACTATTGGGTAGAATCCCAAAGCAGAGGTAAGGGAGGCTGGCAAATCATAAAGAAGCAGGAGCTGACAACATGCCTTGCAAAACAGCTGTGGCAAAACCAGCCCTAGACTTAGAGTAGATAGGAAGGTGATAATGCGTAGAGAAAGTATGCACTGAACTCCAAGTAGCTGCTTCCAAAATATCCTTAGTTGCCACCGCCCGTAGAAATGCTGTTGAAGTGGCAGTAGCCCTAGTGGAATGAGGCCTAATCCCAGCTGGAACCTCCTTGCCATGATGGGAATAACAAAATGCAATGCAAAAGCCAATCCACCTAGAAATAGTTTGTTTTGACACAGGCTTGCCCTGCGAACTCAAAGCAAAAGAAACAAACAACTGCTGAGACTGCCTAAAATCCTTAGTCCTGCTTAAGTAATAACGCAATTGCCTGTGTACATCTAAAGTATGCAAAATCTTCTCCCCTTTATTTTGGGGGTCTGCATAAAAGGTAGGCAAATGAATAGTTTGGTTTAAAGCCACACTAGAAACCACCTTAGGCATAAAGGAAGGATTAGTACGTAATGATACCCTATCCTTATGGAAAATCAAGGGCTCGACTGCCATAAGGGCCTGCAACTCAGACACCCTTCTAGCAGAAGTAATAGCCAACAAAAAAGCAGTCTTCCATGACAAATATTTCAATTCAGCAGTAGCCGCAGGCTCAAAAGGTTGTAGAGTAAGTTTTTCCAACACAAAATTGAGATCCCAAGCAGGAGTAGGAGCTCTACGTGGGGGTCTTATATTCTTAGCCCCTCTAAGAAACTGCTTGAACAAGGGATGCGAAAACAATGGTGGGTCACAATCATAGTGAGCTGAGATTGCTGCAGCATGAATCTTGATGGAAGAGAAGGATAGACCCTTGTCCAGTAACGCAGTAAGATATTGAAGAGCCATACTCAAATTAGGCTCAGAAATCTCCAAATTCTTTGCTTTACTCCAAAATAAAAATCTCTTCCATTTTGCTGCGTACACTTTCCTTGTACTAGGTCTTCTAGCTTCCATAATCACATTTAAAACTTGTTGAGGAAGTTGAGACCTGCTGTGTTTCAACACAGAATATGCCAGGCTGTCAGAGGAAGAGAGTGAAGCTTGACATTGAGCAGATGACCGTCCTGCTGGGATAACAGATGTGGAATCAAAGGTTAAGGCCATGGAGGCTTCTTTACCAGACTCCGTAGTAGAGGGTACCAGTGTTGCCGAGGCCAATCTGGAGCTATCAAAATCATCCTTGGCCTGTCCTGTCTGACCTTTAACAGTACCTTTGAAAGAAGAGGCAGAGGTGGAAAGGCATACAGATGAAGGTTTGTCCAACTGAAAGACAGAGCATCCACTTTCCAAGCTGTGTGATGAAACCCCTTTGTGCAAAACTGTGGCAGCTGGTGGTTTAGTGGAGAAGCGAACAGATCTATGTCTGGAGTTCCCCATGACACTGTCAATTTCTGAAATACATGAAGATCCAGTTTCCACTTGTGGGGATCCATGATTTGTCTGCTTAACACATCTGCGAAGGAGTTCTGTGCTCCTGGCAGAAACCTTGCCTGAAGAGTTAAGTGCAAGCGTAGCAGTCTCCAATAAAATCATTGCATGCCTGCATAGAGGATAAGAATGTGTTCCCCTTGTTTGTTGAAGTACCACATGACAGTTGTGTTGTCTGTTAGAATCAACACCTGCCCTGGAAGAAGTAACTCCTTGAAAGCCAGAAATGCGAACTGGACTGCTAACATCTCCTTTATGTTGATATGTAGATGCTGTAGTCTGGCAGGCCACTTGTCTTGTATCCACTTTGCATTTAGATGAGCTCCCCAAGCAATGTCTGAGGCATCTGTCGGTAAAATCTGACTCGCCTCTGGCCGGGTCACAGAGAGTCCCTTGTTTAGGTGACATTCCTGAGCCCACCACAAAAATACTCTTTGAAGGCAAGGTATTATTTGAATGACAGTGTCTAAATCCTGGCAGTGCTGTGTCCATACATTGTTGAGATACCATTGTAACTTCCTCATATGCAGTTTGGCATTGGGAAGCTCCAGAATACAAGATGCCATGAACCCTAATGCTGGAAGGACTGTCTCTGCAGTCAGCACGGACTGATGAGATAGTTGATGGAAGGAAAGTGACAGACTCTTTCGTTTGTCCGGGGTTAAAAAGGCCATCTGGGCTGCTGTATTCAGTCTCACACCCAGAAAGCACATGTGTTGAGAGGGTACTAGACTGGACTTTATTTCGTTCACAGAATACCCTAGGCATCTTAGCACTGCTATAAGATATTCCAGATGCTGTAGAAGGTCTTCCGTTTCTTGAGCCAGAATCAGGCAGTCTAAATAAGGATAGATTTGAAGTCCTTGTAGCCTGAAGTAAGCCATCACTGGAGCCAGAACCTTTGTGAATACTCTGGGCGCAGTAGATAAGCCAAAGGGCAATGCAGAGAACTGATAATGAGAATCTCCAGCTTGAAACTGCAGATACTTCCTGTAACTTAGCCTGATATGCACAGGAAGGTAAGCTTCCTTGAGATCTAAAGTTACCATCCAGTGATCTTTGCCCAGCAGGGGTAAAAGCTGTTGTAACGTCAACATCTCGAACTTGGGAATGTCCAGATAAGTGTTGAGGAGAGATAAATCCAAAAGCAGTCTCCACGTGTTCCCCTTCTCTGGTACTAGGAACATGCGAGAATAAAATCCTAGGCCCCTTTTTGACACAGGGACTGGTAGAATGATGTCCAACACCCATCCGTCTTGAGTAATTAAATCCCAAATTCCTTTGAAAAGAGACAGGTGTCCTTCTAAAGGAGCTGCCAGACGAGAATCTACTGGCAGCTGAAAAGGCAGGTCATTGGGTCTGTTTACGAAAGGACTGACCCCTGCCCTCACCAGAAGTCTGAGCAGGTGAACTCCCTGTTCTAGGCCTAAAAGAACCTTGAGCCCTGCCCCTACCACGTCTAGACCTACCCCTAGACTGGGAATCATAAGCAGGATATGTCCACCCCTTAGCAGGCCAATTTCTACTAAACTTCGGTGGCTGTACCTGCAAAGACTCTTTAACAGTTTGCATAGACTTAGCTTTGTCCTCCATTTTCTTCAAAACTGCTTCCACAGGTGAACCAAACAACACATCAGACTGTAAAGGAGCATCCAAAAGCCTTGTCTTAACATGCTCAGCCAAATTTTGATCCCTCAACCAGGCATGCCTGCGAAGAACAGAACTAGTGGCAGCCACCCTCGAGGAGGCCTGCACAGCATCAAAACCACATTGCAAAGAATGCTTGCCCACTTGTTCAGACACATAAACTAAATCCAGCAAGTCTTTACAATCAATACCTTCCGCCAAAGCACCCACCTTAGATTTCAATTGTGAAAGGAGATAATTTTGATATTTCAGCATGTGAAACTGACAATTTAACGCTCTCATGGCTAGAGTGGAAGAAGTATACACTTTCTTACCCCACCTATCTAATGCCCTTGCCTCTTTGTCAGTGGGAACAGGATTCTTAACCACAGAGGCCTTAACACCTTTAGGCCCCTGAGAAACAGTTTCTGGGTCCGCCCTAGGACTCTTAAACAAATATTTATGAGCTTCGGGCACGCTATAGTACCTATCAGGTTTAACAGGAGCAGGAGGCAAAGAATCAGGGTTCAGGGAAGCCTCTGCAAAAACATCTACAACCACATTCAACACAGGCGGTATAGCTAAGGGCCTATGCTGGGGTAAAAACAAGAATTCCCTAAGCCTCTTCCTGGAATCAGAGTAATCCTGGCCTTCCCATTTAAAGTGCTCCCTCATGGAATGCAGAGTCTCTGAAAATGAAAAATCCTCAGGAGGAGAAGCCGAAGGAGTGGCATCATCCACATCAGAATCAGAATAATGAGGATACTCCTGCAAATCTTCCGCAGAAGATTCAGAAGCCCCTGAACCCTGTTCAAAACTGTCAAACTCTGGTTCCACTCTAGGCCTCTTATCAGGAGGGCCCATAGAACCTCTAATCATAGTAATCAAATCTTCTGCCATTTTAAGCATATGTTTCTTAGGTACAGAACCCGAAGGCTAGGAGAAGCCCCTACTGAAGCTGAAGTTGGCCTACCTCTAAAAGAAGTTTTGGCAACAGAAGGAGAGGCTCTAACTACTTTGGGAAGAGAGGGAAGAATAGTTACCTGAGAAGCCCCTCAGCCTGGCCTGCCTCCTGAGAGGGTACATCCTGTAACAGCAAAGTGTCTGCCTGAGACTCTATAGAAACTCCTGGCAAAACCTCTGGCTCCACTGAGCCATCTAAAGAACCGACGTCTGGGACTGCCGGTTCATCAACCCTAGGCTTCGCTGTTTTGTCCCTGCGCTTCTTGGTCGAAGCGGGCCGGAGCATCCGGCGGCATTTTATAATTGCAACGTTTCCCAAACACTAATCTGGCACAGTCTAACCTCCTCTTAATAGTGCGTTTGTTAAACCTAGCACAAGAGCGGCAACCAACAACGCCGTGCACAGGCCCTAAACAAGGTAGACACAATGAATGGTAATCCCTATGAGGTATTTGTTTCCCACAAGAAATACAGTTATTCACTTTTCTGACATCCGGTTAAATACTGAGGCAAGAAAAACAAAATGTTCCCAACGGGGTACTTAGCCAACTCTGATTCGGTCTGAAACTCCGGTTTCGGAAATATTTCAGAACGCCAACCTGCACTCGCAAAATTGCTTCTGCATCGGACAGCGTGGCAAAAAAGACTGAGGATATGACGCCGGTCATGCGCATTAGTACCCTGACGTACTGACGTCAGTCTAATGCGCCCTGACCGACGTCAGCCTTATACTCTGGTATTCGGGCCGACTGGATGCGGACTATACCCAATAGTAAGGACTGCAGCAATGGAAGACGAAGAACATCGTTGTCTTCTTGACAGACCTGCTGAGTCTGCTGATATTCAAAAATTACAGTTGTCTACACTTACCATAAATGTAGATGTTCAAGTGTATTCACTGTTGCAGTCCTCACATATGGGTTTATCCAGCTCCCGGTAGCCCTCAGTCGGCCCAAATACCAGAGTCCTTGGTATATGACGTTGGCTGCCGACGGTTGTAAAACTGATGTCAGAACGTCAGGTATAAAGGGAGGCAGCTGACACCATTTCCTCAATTTTTCTTGCCTTAACTGTCAACAGCCCCCAAAAGAAGGCTAACCCAGGAAGGTAGCACTCTGGACACGTCATACAAAAAATAAAAAAGTATATAGTCTGTGCCTTAGGAAAAAAGGGGGAATGGAGGGTGGGAAACCAGGACTGCAACAGTGAATACACTCGAACTTCTACATTTATGGTAAGTGTACACAACTGTACCATGTTCTTCGTTTTTCACTGTTGCAGTCCTCACATATGGGTTGATTCCCAAAGCCCAGGAAAAAGACAAAGGGTGGAGGAAGGATCACAGATTAAGGGTTGGTAAGAATGCCCTGCAAAACTGCAGAGGCAAAACCAGCCCTGGATTTAGAAAACAAAGGTAGATTGTAATGCTTTGTGAAAGTATGGACAGAAGACCAAGTAGCTGCTTCTAGAATGTCCTTAGTAGGCCCACCTCTCAGAAAGGCTGCAGAGGTACAGGCTGCTCTAGTAAAATGGGTCCTAAAACCCTGAGGGAGAACCTTCCCATGCTGCAGGTAACAAAAGTGAATACAATGAGCAATCCATTTTGAGATGGCTTGTTTTGAAATAGCTTTACCCTGAGCCCCAGAAGCAAAACTAACCAACAACTGTTCAGATTTTCGAAAGGATTTAGTCCCAAGTAAAATCTCAGCTGTCTATGCACATCAAGAGAGTGTAGAATCCTTTCCCCTTTATTTTAGGGATTGCTGAAAAATGTAGCTAGGTGAATAGACTGGTTAAGGGTTAAACTGGAAACTACCTCAGGCATGAAGGAGGGATTAGTTCTCAAAGAAACTTGATCTGAGTGAAAAATAATGAAAGGTTCTACTGCCATTAAGGCTTGCAGCTCAGATACCCTTCTAGCTGAAGTAATAGCTAAAAGGAGAGCAGTCTTCCAGGATAGAAACTTCAAATCTGCAGAGGCAGCTGGTTCAAAGGGAGGCAGAGCAAGTTTTTCCAGGACAAAATTAAGATCCCAAGCAGGAGTAGGAGCTCTTCTGGGAGGTCTAAAATTACTAGCTCCCCTCAGGAACTGTTTAATCAAGGGGTAAGAAAAAAATGGGTTGCTCAAAAGAACAATGAGCCGAAATTGCTAAAGCGTGAATTTTGATTGAAGAAAAGGAAAGTCCACCAATAAGCAGTCCTGCTAGGTAGTCAAGAATGAGGGAAAGAGAAGGATGAGAAGAGTCTTCTTCAGCCAGCATCCAAGAACAACATCTCCTCCATTTATCTGCATAGGATTTTCTGGTGCTAGGCCTCCTGGCCTCATGAAGAACTTCAACCACCTGTTGGGAAAGATTTAAAGTATTAGCCAGGCAGTTAAATGCAGAGTTTGAAGATGAAGATGAAGGAACTTTCCCCCCTCCCTGAACCAACAGATCTGGTACCAGGGGAAGATGCCAAGGCTGAGCCTGTGAAAGGCTGCGAAGGAGGGGATACCAATAATGCCTGGGCCAACCTGGAGCTATCAGAATAGCCTTTGGTTTTTCGTCCCTTATCTTTAGCAGCACTCAGGGAAGAAGAGGCAGAGGAGGGAATGCATAAACTGAGAGATGTGTCCATGGGAAGGACAACGCGTCCACCCTCCAAGCTTTGTTGTGAAACTCCCTGGTGCAGAAGGTTGGAAGGAGGTGATTGGTTTGAGAGGAGAAAAGATACACTTGTGGGGTGCCCCAATGATGAGTGATGCGATGGAAAATGTCCTTGTTCAGTTGCCACTCGTGAGGATCTAGAATATGTCTGCTCAAATGATCCGCCAATGAGTTTAGCCTCCCTGGGAGATACTGGACTATTAGATGTAAGCCAATGGATGCTGCTATGGACCACAGTATCATGCTTTGTCTGCACAAGGGGTAAGAGTGAGTACCCCCTTGCTTGTTGATGTACCACACGACCATGGTATTGTCTGTCCTCATCAGCAGAGTCCCAGAGTAGAGTAGGTCCTTGAAAGCCAGCAAGGCCTGCTGCACTGCCATCAATTCTTTTAAGTTTATGTGAAGATGAATCTGCTGGTTGCTCCAAGTCCCATGTATGCCCCTGCCTTCCAGATGAGCACCCCATGCAACATCTGAGGAGTCTGTGGTGAGAGTCTGGCTGGCAGGCGGTGGGTGGAAAGGCAGACCCTTGTTCTGAGAACAGGCTGTCGCCCACCACAGGAACTCCATTTGTAGACAGGGAATCAGGGGAAGAATCAAGTCTAAGTCCTGTGTGTGTTGACACCAAATATTCTTGAGGTACCATTGAAGTTTTCTCATATGCAGCCTTGCATATGGGATCATCAAAATACATGAAGCCATGAACCCCAGTGAGGAACTGACTTGCAGAGAGCTGGGTCATGCTTGCCAAGTTCATGAAGTAAGCCGAAAGATCTTCTTGCTTCTGTTCAGGGAGGAATACCATCTGGGTGGCTGTATTCAGACTCGGTCCCAGGAAAACAGTCTCCCTTGTAGAAATAAATTAGGACTTCTTTTCGTTGAGTGTAACCCAAAGAGGTGAGTGTGTTCTTCACAAAATCCAAATCCTTTTCTAGTTGTTCTGGGGAGTTTGCTTGAATGAGACAGTCGTCCAGGTAAGGATAAATCTGAATGTTTCTCTACCTGCAAAAAGCAAAGTCTGGAGCCAGGCACTTGGTAAAAACTCTGGGAGCAGTAGATAAGCCAAAGGGCTGTGTTGAGAATTGAAAGTGTTGCTTCCCAGCCCTGAAGCAAGGGAACTGCCTGCAACTTTCCCTTATTGGGATGTGCAGATAAGCCTCCTTTAGATCCAAAGCTACCAGCCATGAATCCTTGCCCAGCATTGGTAGTAACGGTTGAAGGGTGAGCATCCTAAATTTGAGAATCACCAGAAGAGTGTTTAGAATAGACAGATCCAGAATAGGGCGCCAGGTGCTCCCTTTCTTGGGTACCAGAAAAAGTCTTAAATAAAAACCTAGGCCTGCTTGATTTGCAGAAACTGGCTCTGTAGCCCCCATAGTCACTAAAGAAATAATTTGAGTTTCTAACTCTGCCCTGAGAGTTCTGGGTATGTCTGGGTACCCTTGTAAAACAGGGAAGGTGTGAAAATAAAACTTGTAACCTTAGTTTACTATACTGAGCACCCATTCGTCATCTGTGATGACAGACCATACCTCTGCGAACCTGGCTAACCTTCCACCCAAAGGAAACCCAGGGCCCACAGAGGTAGGCACAAGAAGGCCGGAGTCATTGAGAATGTTCGCTTTGGGGAGCTGGCTTAGAACTCCCCGATTTAGCAGAAGAATGCCACTGCTTAGCCCCTTTGAGGGGCAGAAGGCTGCCCTCTGGAAGATCTGAAACCCCTAGGCCTAGAGTGACCCTGCTTTCCAGGATCAGGGAAAGACCAATTCTTGGAAGGATAATGCCTACTAAACTGAGGAGGCTGAACCTGAAGGTAATATTTTACAGTTTGCATAGATTTTGCCTTATCCTCCAACATCTTCAGTACCTCCTCGGCCTGATTACCAAAAAGATTTTCCTTGTGCAAAGGAACATTCAGCAATTTAGACTTAACAGGTTCAGAAAGAGGCTGCTCCCTGAGCCAAGCATGCCTTCTAATTACAGAACCAGTGGCTGCTGCTCTGCAGGAAGCCTCCAAAGTGTCAAAACCACAATGAAATGAATGCTTATTAATTAAAGTGGCAGAATTCAGTAAGTCTTCTAAATCTTTGTTCTCCATCATGGAAGGAATATCTCCAAATTTAGCCTTAATAGCCTCCAAAGTATGCTGCTGATACTTAAGCATGTGAAAAAGACAATTCATGGATCTAATGGCAAGAGTTGCAGAGGTATAGACTTTTTTACCCCACCTGTCTTATGCCCTAGACTCCTTATCAGAAGGCACAGGGTAGGGTTTTTAGCAACAGTAGCCTTAACACCCTTGGGGCCTTGAGAAATAATTTCTGGATCAGCAGTAGGGTTTTTTAAAAAGGAATTGATGAGATTCAGGAACCCTATAATACCTATCCGGTTTTCTGGGGGTAGGAGGAACAATATTAGGAGTTAAAGAATTTTCCACGAAAACATCATCCACAGCTTCCAAAACTGGAGGTATAGCCAGAGGCTTATCCTGAGGCAAATCCAAAAATTTCCTGATTCTTTTCTTAGACTGTGAAAAATCCTGACGCTCCCACTTAAAATGCTCTCCAAGGGTATTCAAAGTATCCCCAAAGGAAAAATCTTCTGCAGGGGAGACAGAAGGGATAGAGTCCTCAGCATCGGAATCCTCAAAGCCAGAAAAAAGTTGAGAATGTCCTTCACCAGCAGACATACTGGAAATCTCAGAATCTGAGAAGGACAAAACATCAGGAGATAATTCCCTAGTCCTCTTTGAAGGGGGGGGGATGAGAGCCCCTAATCCAGGAAAGATCATCACCAGCCATCTTTTACCAACTGGGACTGAGGCACAGGAGGGGAGGCCAACACCTGCTTGTGAGTAGGTTTGCGGCTGGAAGGTTTACTAGCAATCCGGAGGGACTCGAGAGGCCTAGCAACTGCAGAAGTCTGAACTAAGGTTGTCGGTCTGGTTCTGGTCTCATGTCGAAAAGAAGAGGCGTCAGAAGCCGGTGCCTGCAAAGTAGCTCCGGACCCATCTGAGGCAGCGACAGGCGGAGGGTCTGAAGACTAAATAGCAGCCCGCGGCATGGAGGACTCCGTAAAGGTCTCGGCAGAAGCTTGCAGCTGAAAATCTGCAGACTGCAGGGGCTGCGAAAGCGCCTCACTGACTACTGCTGTGCTGACGACCAATTTCACCGGTGCGTCGTCAGCAGATTTAACCCTAGGCCTCTCACGGTCCTTGTCTTTGCACTTCCCTAGATATATCCGAAGTCGGGAGACCAGAAGATGCCATACCGACGAACTCAGGCCAGACTCCGAAATGCTTATACAAAATCTTAGCTCTACAGCGTATGGTACGTGGGTTAAAGGAAGCACAGAGATCGCAGTTAGGGACGTCGTGCTCAGGGCCCAACCAAGTTATACAACAGGAATGGAAATCACAGTGCGGGGGCAGCCACGGTGGTGCAGCGGTTAGCATTGTCGCCTCACAGCAAGAGGTTCTCCAGTTCAATTCTCGGCTGGGGTGCCTTCTGTGCAGAGTCTGCATGTCCTCCCTGTGGTTGAGTGGGTTTCCTCCGGGTGCTCCGGTTTCCTCCCACATCCCAAAGACATGCAGTAGGTGGATTGGACACACTAAATTGGCCCTAGGTGTGAGTGTGTGTGCCTCCTGTGGAAGGTTGGGCGCCAATCTGGCAACTTGACACCGTAAAACTCCACTGCCAATCATGAGCAGACAGATGATCCGCTGTGGCGAAGAATGGAAATCACGGTGCGGAATCTATTTTTTTCCACAGGCAAGACAGTTATTAACTTTATCTGACATTGGTTAAAGCAAGAAAAGAGGATCCCCAACGGGGTACTTATCTGAAGGAGTCTTCAACTTGGCAGTCGTGAAGCAAAACGAAGGTAAACGGCTGACCAGCACTAGTGTGAATTTCATCTGCTTCAGGATCCGCAGCAAGAAAGACTGAGGAAATGGCGTTGGCTGCCTCCCTTTATACCTGACATTCTGACATCAGTTTTACAACCGGCGGCAGCCGACATCATATACCAAGGACTCTGGTATTCGGGTCGACTGAGGGCTACCGGATAACACATATGTGAGGACTACAACAGTGAAACACTAAGAACATTGGCCTCCAGTCCCCCGTTTTTTTTTTTTGGAAATAAAAAGAACCTTGAGTAAGTTCCGGATCCAATTTTGACTGGGGGGACTTCATGGATGACTCATTTTTCTAGCAAACTTTGAACTTCTAGGGTTGCTTGTTCCCTTAGATTGGGTGGCATATCTGGGATGAATTTTTGTTTTCTGGGAAGAGGTGGTATGGAGAAAGGAATACTGTATCCCCTGAAAATTACAACTGTACCCATGTGTTTTTTGTAATACTTTGCCAGGCTTCTGGGTACAGTGACAATCTGCCCCCAACTCCCTCCAGAGGTGGACAGGTGGGCCTCCTTTTAGGAGTGCTGGAAGGGCCTACCAGAGAAAGTATCTCTATTGCCCTGACTCTGCGGACCCCCTTTGCCGCGAGGGCAGCATCTCTCATTATTGTTTCCCACTCTGGCCCTGGGGGAAAAGCCACCACGTGCATCCCTGGGATTAACGGAACCACATTTTCCCGCCTGCTTGACCTATGGGATAAGGTCTAGTAGGCGCAGAGAAACATACTCCCATGGCAGAGAGAGTTTTGCCGTCTTGCTCGCACTTGGTAAGAATCTCTCTTACCTTGGCCCCGAACAATGACGAGCCATCAAATGGGGCGTTGGTAAAGAAGGACTTTAAGGGCTCCGCGAACTGACAAAGGCGCATCCAGGAATGTCTCTAAGGCAATTCCTGTGCCTGCTGCCCTGCTCACTCCATCGGCTGCATAGGAGATACGCCGCATGGAGGAGTTAACTACCGAAGATAAGGTCGCAAGCTGGGAAGCAGCCCTGTCTGAAGCTCCTGCAGCTGAAGGATCCTGTAGGGAATCTCCTAACTCTTTCAAGAGATCCCTCTGGAAACGAGTAAAATGGGACAAATAATTCAGTGACCTAAGGTTAAAGGCCACTGAAGAAAACATAAGCTTCCCATATCTGTCCATCGTACGGGACTCCTTGTTCTGCGGATGGACAGAAGTAGTTTCTGCTAATTCATTCTTTGTGGCTGTCGCAACCACCACAGCATCAACTGGCACTCCCTTAGTCAGGAAAAGTTTGTCTTCCGGTGCAGTGATAAACTTTCTGGTCCTCCGCAAACTGGTTCCATAGATTCTGGGGAGCTCTACACCTTTCAGCTTAGTACACCTAACAGCGGTTGGAAGGGCTGAGACACCCAAAGAGGTTTGTCAGCTTTTCCTGCCCAATTCCCTTCCGTTGATGTCTCGAAAGGCCCTTCCGTTGATGTCTCGAAAGGCCCTTTCAATAACCCTCTCAAAATTAGCTTATTCCTATGCACCTGCAGGACTCTAGAGCTGAATCCGTAACAAATGGAAAAGAGCCCTGCAGGTGAACAGCTCCCAAACAGTATACACAGCTAGTATGTCCATCTGTCAGACAGATTTTTTGGGTGCAGGAATCGCACTTCTTGAATCCAGAAAGCGTGGATTTTTTCGATGCTTCCTTAGACATATTTACTAATAATAACGATGCCAACAACAAGGTACAATAACTAGACCGCAGCTAATAGTAGCAAAAAGGAAGAAACACACAGCCAAAAAACAGACATTGAAGACTTTTTTTTTGTTAAGGAAAGTGAGAGTAGTGGAAGGAGGAGAATCTCTAAGTCAAATGACAACTCCAGCTGAGGAGATGCCTCTAACTCAAACGGCTAGTTCCTTAGACCAACAGTAGAGAAGGGTATAAGGGAAAGCCCTCTAACTTAAACGGGCTAAGAATAAAGGACGGATCCTCTAACAAATGGATTTGTTAGTTAGGTAGAAGGGGAAGGGGTAGGCCTGAGAGGGGAAGAAAATGATGGCCTCAATAATAAACATCAATTAAGAAGGCAGTAGATAGAGGGACAAACACCAGATTCTACTGACCTACAGAGATAGCTATACTATGAAAAAACAACATTTTATATAAAATAAGCAGAAAAAATCAGTACAACTTAGCCTAAGCCAGTTACCAGCAATCCCGAAGCTTCAAACGGCAAACGAGGTCTGGGTAACTCTCGCTAGGTATGTTGGGATAGGGTCTAGCTTCGAGCCAGTGGAAGCACTCTAGTTTAAAATGCGGAAGAGTCGGAGTAGAGGATCAGCTCCAAACCCAACCAACAAGAATGAAGGAGAGAGAGGGACAACATAACATCTATTTTTATTCCTTTTGAATGATGTAGGATTCTAAATCTGACAGACAATCATTAGTTTACTGTAGTAAATCCTTGTTTTTCATGTATATGCTGCTTTGAATATTTTCTGTAAACCAGTTGTTGATTGCTTACTTATTTTTGTAAATGATAATCTTTAGAACAGATGCAGCTTTTCTCCCCGGGCCTCTGCTGAAAAGGGCTACTTAGCTCAATTGGACAAACCCAGTCAACAAATGTACAATAAATAAATAAATAAATAAATAAAATGAAGACTAAGAAAAGGCTATAGAGCTAAACTGTTTACCCACTCGTGAACTGGCTCAGCAGTACCCACATAACACTACAGTGACATAAGATGAAGTATTTAGGTGGTTGTTGCGTCTTTCAGTTTATCCCGGTTAGGGGTCGCCGAAGCAGAACTCCGGTCCACTAATGTCTGGTAGTGGATTTTTACATGCCGAGTTACCAGACCTGACGCACAACCTTCAACAAAGGCA
Organism: Protopterus annectens; assembly: GCF_019279795.1. Classification (NCBI taxonomy): domain Eukaryota; kingdom Metazoa; phylum Chordata; order Ceratodontiformes; family Protopteridae; genus Protopterus; species Protopterus annectens. Next base: position 671,089,086 of record NC_056743.1, read on the forward strand.
CGCTCATTCACACATGCCTCCACACAGAAGACGCTCTACCTGAGAATCGAACGGGACAACGTCTTGCTGTGAGGCGACAACGCTACAGCAGCACCACTTGTCTTAAATTATTTTAAATTAAAAAAAAATTTAAATTATTTTAATGATCTCTTAAAGGATTTTGTTATGGCAGCAAAGGATATGTGGAAAGAGACTAAACAAAATACAGGAAAAAAAATAAAAAAATGGAAGCTCTTAATTACAGAAACGAATACTAAAATACAAACAGTTAAAATGTCTTTAATCACTTTAGTTTTATATATAAATATACAAAAAAAAAAAATTATATATATATATATATATATATATATATATACACATACATATATATACACACATACATACATATATATAGGTCAAGCATATTTTTTTTATCAACCAGAGTAGTTGTACATGATTCTTAATAAAGATGAAGGAATTTATTTGGGAGGGTAAAAAGGAAAGAGTGTAGTGGGATAAGTTGATTCTCCCCAAAGAAAAAGGTGTTTAGGAGTACTTCATTTGAATGGATAGTTTAGAGATATACAGTTAGGGCTCAGACATAACACAAGTAAAATGTTCTAAATCAAACTGGACAGGGACATTGATGAAACGGGGGTAGGATTTTGGATGCATGTCAATAAGAACAATACAGAACATTGTAGTTAAAGTAGAAGAAAGTATTCTGAGAACCAAGCCAATATGAGAATGAAGAAAGATTCTACTAATAGGGATGGCAGCAATCAGGACTACAGAAAACAGGCGACAGGGGGCAGGAACTAACTGGAGAAAAGTATCAATGAAACTAAGGCATTGGGAGCAAATATCTTGTGAAGGAAACGTGATAAGTGACCTAAACCTTGTCTCCACAATAAACAGAACATGCTGGAGGGATAGATTCCTGTCCCACAGACTTCCCATACTCTGGAACAAGCTACCTATCTACATAAAACAAAGCTCCTCATTAGCATTCTTCAAGAAAAATCTTGATGACTGGATAGGAGATAAGAAATTCACCCCGGGGATCACTTCTGCGGCTCTGCTCGACAGGGGCACAGGAAAATAATTTTCTTGGGTGGCAAAAAGCCAGGGTACCTTTTTGGCTAGGCTTATATAGGCCCTAGGGCCAGTAGCCTAGTACCTACCTATGAACCTATAAGAGCAGGAAGAGGCTTAGCAGAAGTTTGGTCTGCAGGTTAGAGACTGCTCTCCCTACCAGAGATTAAGGGAGAAAAGGCGAAAAGGAAAGGGATTGATAACTGAATGACCAGGTCTGGTGCTTTCTAGCGCAGTCTAGTACAGAAACTGCTACGAAAAATGGGCAAATTAAAACGACATACAAATACTGCATAATAACTATGAGATAACTCATACGTAACTGTAGGAATCCATTAGAGGAGGTTATAAAAGATTATGAAAAGACACTGGAAAGGCAATTTACAAAAACATTGGAAGGACATCTGTATGGTTTCTAAATACACAACAAAGTCCAGAAGGTTTAGAATTTTTGCTTGGGAAATGCTTGAATAGCTATTTTCTAAGCAAACTTCAGACAATTCCACCCCAAGTAGACAGAACATACTGGAGGTGTGATGAGGGGGAAGGTAATTGGGAACATGTTTTTGGAAATGTAACAAGTTGATAGATCTTAAGAAAAAAATCATGGAGTGTGCTTTGCCAGAAATCTTGAGGAAGCAAATGGTTGTAACTAAAGAAATGATTCCTTTGAAATAGGACATATAATTTGAATTTCCCAAATACAGTAAGGCCTTACTTAAGTTTAATACTGTTGGGGCTGCCAAAAAAATGGCAATTACTAGAAAATGGAACTGAAACTCTAAACTGAAGTACTGAATATTGTAAATGAGATAAAAGAACTGGTGGTTGGATCTTTAGAAAAGGCAAGGAGAAAATTACACAGCAATACATTAAATTTGTGAGAACAATACATGCAGAACAACATTTAAAAGGAGGCATGAGGAATTTATGTAATGTAGAAATGAAGGCTAAGTTAGTTTGTTTGTGTCTTTTGGCTTTTCCCGGTTAGGGGTCGCCACAGCGGAACTCCGGTCCGCTAATGATGGCAGTAGATTTTTATATGCTGGCTTGCTGGGCCTAACGCACAACCTTCAACAAAGGAACGCCCATTCACGCATGTCGACACACACAAGACGCTCTAACTGAGAATCAAACAGGCAACGTCTAACTGTGAGGTGACAACTCTACCGCAGCACCACCACCGCAGTAAACATACATATACACTACATAAAAAAGAAGTTATGTTGTTGTTTGTCTTTCGGCTTTTTCCCGGTAAGTGGTCACCACAGCGGAACTCCGGTCTGCTAATGATTGGCAGTAAATTTTTACGAAACGCCGAGGTGCCAGCTTGATGCCCAACCTTCAACGAAGGCACGCCCATTTATGCACACATGTCTTTTGAATGCTACCCAACCGTGGGGAGGACATGCAGACTCCACACAGAAGGCCCTCCCAAGCCGAGAATCGAACGGGAGAACCTCTTGCTGTGAGGTAACAACGCTACCACCGTGGCATGACTGTACTGACCATAATGTTCCATCTGTGTTGTCTGCTTCAGTCTTCATCAAACCTGCGGGTGTCAGTTCTGATCTCTTGACCGACTCGGCTGTCAGCAAGCTTACGATTCCAAGCTAGAGGTCCTCCCACCCTACTCATACTGCCTCACTCCACTCAGATACCTTAGATCGAGTTTGCTGCAATATTCTTAGTAGATAAAATTACATTCTACATGCAACAAAACAACAGAGCATAAAAAGATACTCAGGAACTCAAAACAGGAACAAAGGTTCCCAGTACAATCCATCAGGCCTTTCAGAGATAAGGATGGGGGAAGGAGGTTGATGACAAATGAAGTATATAAGAGATGGAATGTTATGATGAGTACATAACTTCTTTATCTGATGTTGTCTGTTCAGTCTTCATCAAACTTTTCGGACAGAGTCCCCAGCTACATAAATCTGGGCGGCCACATGGAAGGATATTCTAAAGCACTGCAGAACCAAAAGCAGCCCTGTTCCTGGATATGATGTCAAGTTTGTAATGCAAAAAAAGTGTGGGAGTTCGCCCATGAAGCAGCTGCACAAGTATCTTCTAAAGAAACTCTAGACCAAAAAGCCTGGACATGACTATGGATCTTGTGGAATAGCTCTTACTGGTTTAGGTAAAGGAACATTGTTCAACAAATACACGAGTAATACAATCTTAACCACTGAGCTATAACCACAACTTTTTCTTTTCTGGAATCTGAGAAAGCGACAAACAACTGATCAGATTTCCTGAAAGTTTTTGGCCTATCCAGGTAGAAGTGCAATTTTCTATGAACGTCTAAAAGATGCAACATATATTCACCCTTATTTTGGAAGTTTGCAAAACTCAAAGGGAGATTAATGGACTGATTAATGGTGTTTATCAATGCAACCTTTGGTAAGAAAGAGGGATTAGTACGCAAGGTTTATGAAAAATAAGGTAGGGAGGTTTGGAAGATAGCACCTGAAGCTCCAAAACCCTCTTGGCCAAAGTAATAACCACTAACAAGGCTGTTTTCCAGGACAAGAATTTCAACTCTGCCTTAGCAGCAGTTTCAAAGGGAGGTAAGGTCAGAGCTTGAAGAACCAACATAAGATCCCATGGTGGAGTAGGATCTTTGATAAGAGATTGAAGAAATGTACCCTCAAGAAAAGCTCTGCAAGGTCTAGATGAAACTGAAGATGTAGCATTCTCCCCAGTGTGAAAATTGGAAATGGCTGCTAACTGAACTTTGACAGTAGAGAAGCTGGCACCTGAATGAAAAAGACAAGCCAGGAAATCCAATACTGCCAAAATGGGTGCTGTAAGCGGATTAGTGTGATGATGCTGTTGGGCTCAAATGGAAAACCTTTTCCATTTAGTTTTATAAAGGATTATGGGAGGAAATTATAACCATCTGGACTGGGGAAGAAAGCCTGGATTGTCTAGCCATCATCGGAATTGGAGAAACCATGCGGTTAGTTTTAAACTGTGAAGATCTGGATGACTTTGCCCTGAAGGGTGAGACAGAAGGTCCAGACATGGTTCCAAGATCCATGGAGGGCAAATTACGTGAGACGACAGGAAGGTGAACCAAACATGTCAAGGCCAGAAAGGGGCAATGAGGATCACTTTGCACTTCAGCCTGAATGTCTTCTGAAGAAATCTGGGAATCAGAGGAAGAGATGGAAATGCATAAAGTAGACTGGCAGGCCAAGCATGGACTAAAGCATCTTTTAACGACTGTTCCTGTGGAGGGATCAGGGCAAAGAACCAGATGCACTTGTTGAAGGGAGAGGCAAAAAGGTCGCAGCAGGATAGATCCCATCTGATGAAAATCCACTTTGCCACTGACTGCTTCAGAGATCACTTGTGAGGCATCAAAAGAACTCTGCTGAGCTTGTCCGGTAATATGTTGTGCTCCCACAGAATGCACATTGCAACTAGAAAGCAGTTGGTAGAGACAACCCATTGCCACACACTCACTGCCTCTTGACAAAGGGGATAGGACTTGGTTCCACCTTGTTTGCTGAGATACCACACAACAGACATGTTGTCAGACTGAATTGCAATTGTCCCCAGAGGAAAATGGGAGTGAAGGGCTTGCAACGCTAAAAGCACTGCCCTTATCTACAGGACACTGATATGCAGATGGTCTCTATGGGAGCCCATGTGCCTTGAACTGTCTGTCCCAGATAATGCTTCCCCCCACCCCAGCTGGGAGGCATCTGTGGTCAACTTGGTGATGGGGGTGGGAAGAATGAAAGGTCGACTCTAAGACACTTGAAGAGAATTTCTGTACACTGGGAACAGTATGATGGGATGATTGAGGGGATGATGCAGAACGGGCCACTGGACAAACAACGGCCACTGGAGAACTCTCATACTTAAGTGAGCTGTCGGTAGTAAAGTTATAGTTGCAGCCATATAACCCAGAGCCTCGAGAACCAGATTTACTGGAGGAACTGGCACCACTAGCATTTGCCTGATATGCATCCACAGTGAGAGAATCTTGTCCAGTGAAAGATAGGCCAGGATTTTGTTTGTATCCAAGGCAAGCTCCTATCAAATCTATCATTTGCACAGGCTTTAACTGTGACTTTTGAAGGCTTATCTCTAAGGTTGGGCCAATTGTAAGAGAAAGTCTCTGGCCTGGATGGTGTGACTAGCAGGAAGTCATCCAGGTAAGGAAACACGTGGAATCCCTGCAGTCTAAGGTGAGCTGCAACCACTGCAATACATTTGGTGAACACTCTGGGGGCTGTGCTGAGGCCAAATGGAAGCACACAAAACTGGTAGCGACTGGCTCCCTGCCTGAAACAGAGAAACGTTCTGGAACATCTGTTCATTTTGATGTGACAGTACACATCCTTCAGGTCTATCAAGCACATCCTATCATCCTTCTGCAGAAAAAGAATGATGGAATGAACCATGACCATCCTGAACTTCGTGTGTCTCACTGATTTGTTCAGATAACTCAGGTCCGGTATGGGCCTGACATCCCCCGTTTTCTTTGGAACTAAAACGAAGTGGGAGTAAATCCCTAATCCATGATGGTCTGAGGGGACATCATGGATGACTCTTCCTTGGAGCAACTTTGCAATTTCTAAAGTTGCTGCCTCCCTCTGATTGGGTGGAACATCGGAGAGGTGTTGTTTTGGTTTGGGGAGGTTTAAAAAGGAAATGGAATAACCTCTGGATATGACTGTTTGTACCCATCGGTCACTGGTTATGATGGCTAACCAGGCTTCTAGGTGCAAGGAGCACTGCCCCCGACTGCCTCCAGAGAGGGACAGTAGGGCAACACCTCAGGGATGCTGCAAGTTTTTCTCCGAGGGAGAATCCCAAGACTCCTGATTCAGCGGACCCCCTCTGCCCCAAGGGCTTCTACCACTAGAATTATTCCTCCATCTGCCCCTGGAGAAAAAGTTTCCCCTGCGCATCCTGGAAAGGACCCTGGGATTTTCTGAACCACAACTTCTTTCCTCCATGCTGATTCCTGGAGAAGGCCCTTTGCGGGGTACAGAAATGGATTCCGATGGCAGACAAGGTCTGTCTTTCTCACTGCAGGAAATTTGTGTCATGAATAGTTGGTACAAAGGGGAAGGAACCATCAAAGGGGGCACTGACAAAAGATGCCTTAAAAAATTCCATAAAACCACACAGTCGCATCCAGGCATGGTTCTAAATGGTAATGCTGGAACTGGCCGACCGAAGGGCTGCCGGACGACAGGACAACCCATTTGTTATGACTGCAGATGCATCCATGAAGGACATCTGGCCTCCCAAGAGGTGCCTGTGTGAGAGAGCAGCCTCAGGGATACACTGGAAATGAACTGCAGAGTGGCCATACAGGAGGTAAAGGAGGTCTGTTCCTCCGCCATCATGGACTCAGGGCCGGACCTAGAAAGTTCCTTAAGCAAGTCCCTCTGTAGCCCCGTAAAATAGGAAAGATAATTCAACACTCTGAGGGCAAAGGTGAAGGAAGTGTAGACCCTTTCTCCAAATCTGTCCATAGTCCTAGACTTCCTGTTAGGGGGATGCACAGTAGAGCTTACCTGGGTAAGCTCTTTCTTGGTGGCCGCTGCTACCATGGCATCTGCTGGAATGCCCTTCCTCCAGTGAGCTCTATCCTTGGGGGCACTAAGGATTTTATCCCCTTCTTTTAGGAATAGGTTCTGCAGCATCTGGTTCCTTCCATGTCCTTGCAGAAACCAGGTCCATGAAGGGATCTGCAGTGGGGGAGGGCAACACCCAGAATGTAGATGGGACAGTCCAGAAGGCCACCAAGTACACTGACTCATCTGGGGTGGAGTTTGGGGACGACCAACCACATCTCTGGCAAAAGATCTATAAATGTCTCCAAAGGAGACATTGGGTGGAGATCTGGGGATCCCTCCCTCCACTGAAGTTAGTGTCTGTCGTGAGAGATTCCTCTGGGGAATCCAGGTGCCGCCTTTTGCACCTTTTCTTTTGGGGAACCTCTTTGGTGGGGCACTCCAGGGAGATGTCAGAAGTAGTCTTGGCTTCCCTAAGTGGAAAAGACTGGAGGCCCTGAAGAACTAGCTGCTCTGGTGGCAGAAGAAAGGTCTCAGACGCAGAGCCCAGGAGGGGAAGGGGTGGATTCGAAATGGTAGGGGCCGGCAGTTTCCTAGGAGCAGAGAGGACCCTCTCCACCACCTCAAAGGCAGAAGGACTACCGGAGTCTTGAGGAAGCCTGTTCTGTCCAGAGGGGTCAGAAGCAGACCGTCCCCTGGTCAACAGCAGCCCTCTGCTCTGAGGGAGGAGTCAGTGCAGAGCTGTTGAATGGCGAAGCACTGAGGGGAAGCTACAACTCAGAACTTTGGAGTCGAAGTCATCCTCCCAGACTCAATATCGAGGCTTCACCTCTGAGATGCGCTCGTCCCAATGCGGTCGGAACTAAGCAAGTCAAGGATGTAGTCGGGCTCGAAGTAGGAAGGACTACTGGGTCTAACAGACCAACACCAGGGGCCGACTGATCCGGGAGCTCCGAAATGGTAGGTTTGACAGCAGGAGGAGAGAATCCGACAGGGAGAAGTTCTGCTCACAGATCCCACAGGGGATGGAGCTGACAGGATCTCCAACTGGATCTGCATACAGAGAAACTTCCTCATCAACCTGTCCACCTCATTCTTTGACAGACTCCAAGTGGACCTGATGGACGAAGACACACAGGAAGGTCTGGAAGTAGGCCTGGGTGAAGCAACCCTAAGAGACAAGCTAGGTGCCAAAGGCTCCGGCCTCGAAGAGGGAGCAGGGCATGGGGCAGACAGGAAAACACTAGTATCGGAGTTGGGGAACTCTGCTCTGAAGGTCTCGGGGTCTTCTTTGGAGGCTCCGACTCAACAGACACGGAGGGGTCCAGGGACCATTTCTTTATGGTTCCTGGCCTTAGATTGGCAGGAGTTTGAGTCCCTGAAGCAGAAGCAATGGCAGAAGAAGGGGGAATAAGTCCCCTGAGCACAAGTTTGTTTCTTAAGACAGAACAGGCCACATGAAGATGGGCAGGGCCCATACAGTAAACGCACTCATGTGGGCATCAGTTACAGGGATCTTGTGCCCACAGGAAGTGCATTTTTTTAAACCCAATGAGTTTGTCAGATTTCTCTGACATGATAGTAGAAAAGAAAAGGCAGGAGACAAAAAGAGGAAATGCGACAAACACTACTCTACAACTACAGAAATACATTTTCTTTTTAACCAGGCAGAAAGAGAAGGAAGGGTAGGAAAATAAAAAAGGTCAAAAGGCACTTACAGCTGACTAAAATACTGTAGAAACACCCAAGGTTGAGCTCTAACAGGATTATGATGCTTTTGCTGAGCGCAACAAACGAGATCTGAGGTATCTTAGAGGAGCGAGGCAGTATGGGCAAGGATGGGAGGAGCTCTAGCTTGGAATCCAAAGCTTGCTGAAGGCTGAGTCAGTTCCGAGCTCGGAACAGAGACCCGCAGGTTTGACGACGACTCAGACAAAATCAGATATAAAGTACAGTTTTGTACCTACCATAAATGTAGATGTTCGAAGATCCACATTGCTGCAGTCCTTACACTTGGGTAGTCCGCTGTCCTCGGTCGGCCCGAATATCAAAGTATAAGGCTGACGTCGGTCATGGCGCATTTGACTGACATCAGGACGTCAGGGTACAAATGCGCATGACCGACGTCATATCCTCAGTCTTTTCTTGCCCCAGATGTCAGAAGACCCTAAAAATAAAGGTCAAAAACCAAAAGACAGCAAACCAACAACCAACCATCCTAGCACCAAAAATATGTACAATATATACAATAGACAATATACACCCAATTGACCACCCAACCCACACAACCGCCTCTAACAACAGAGGGAAGGAGGGAGGGTAAATTGGACTGCAGCAATGTGGATCTTCGAACATCTACATTTATGGTAGGTACAAAACTGTACTATGTTCTTCATCTTACATTGCTGCAGTCCTTACACTTGGGTAGAATCCCAAAGCAGAGGAAAGGGAGGATGGCCAAATTATAAGGAAGCAGGAGCTGCTAAAATGCCCTGCAAAACAGCAGTGGCAAAACCAGCCCTGGATTTAGAGTAAAGTGGTAGGTGATAATGCCTAGAAAAAGTATGCACTGAACTCCAAGTAGCTGCCTCCAAAATATCCTTAGTTGCCACCCCCCTCAAAAAAGCTGTTGAAGTGGCAGTAGCCCTAGTGGAATGAGGCCTAATCCCAGCTGGAACTTCCTTGCCATGATGGGAATAACAGAAAGCAATGCAAAACCCAATCCACTTAGAAATAGTTTGTTTTGACACAGGCTTGCCCTGAGAACTCAAAGCAAAAGAAACAAATAACTGCTGAGACTGCCTGAACCCTTTAGTTCTGTCCAAATAATAACGCAACTGCCTGTGTACATCTAAAGTGTGCAAAATCTTTTCCCCTTTATTTTGGGGATTTGCATAAAAGGTAGGCAAATGAATAGTTTGGTTTAAAGCCACACTAGAAACCACTTTAGGCATAAAGGAAGGAATAGTACGTAAAGATACCCTATCCTTATGGAAAATTAAGAAAGGCTCAACTGCTATAAGGGCCTGCAACTCAGAAACCCTTCTTGCAGAGGTAATAGCCAACAAAAAAGCAGCCTTCCATGATAAAAACTTTAATTCAGCAGTAGCTGCAGGCTCAAAAGGTTGTAGAGTGAGTTTCTCCAACACAAAATTGAGATCCCAAGCAGGAGCAGGAGCTCTTCGTGGGGGTCTTATATTCTTTGCCCCTCTAAGAAATTGCTTGAACAAAGGATGAGAAAACAATGGTGGGTCACAATCATAGTGAGCCGAAATTGCTGCAGCATGAACTTTAATAGAAGAGAAGGACAAACCTTTGTCCAGTAACTCAGTAAGATATTGAAGAGCCACACTTAAATTAGGCCCAGAAACATCAAAATCCTTTGCTGCACTCCAAAATAAAAATCTCTTCCCTTTGTCTGCGTACACTTTCCTTGTACTAGGCCTTCTGGCTTCCAAAATAACATTCAAAACTTGTTGTGGAAGTGGAGGCCCACAATGGTTCAAAACAGAATATGCCAGGCTGTTAGGTGCAGAGAGTGAAGCTTGACATTGAGCAAATGACTGTCCTCCTGAGACAACAGGTGTGGAATCGAAGGCAAAGGCCATGGAGGCTTCCGTGCCAGGCTCCTCAGTAATGGGTACCAATGCTGTCGAGGCCAATCTGGAGCTATCAAAATCATCCTTGGCTTGTCTTGTCTGGCCTTTAGTAGTACCTTTGGGAGGAGAGGCAGAGGCGGAAAGGCATACACATGAAGATTGCTCCAATTGAAAGAAAGAGCATCCACTTTCCAAGCTGTGGGATGAAACCTTTTGTGCAAAACTTTGGCAGCTGGTGGTTTAGTGGGGAAGCGAACAGATCTATGTCTGGAGTTCCCCATGACACTGTCAATTTCCGAAATACATGAGGATCCAATTTCCACTCGTGGGGATCCATAATTTGTCTGCTCAACACATCTGCTAAGGAGTTCTGTGCTCCCGGCAGAAACCTTGCCTGAAGATTTAGCTGTAAACTGAGAGCAGTCTCCCACAAAATCATTGCTTGCCTGCATAGAGGATAAGAATGTGTTCCGCCTTGCTTGTTGATGTACCACATGACAGTTGTGTTGTCTGTTAGAATCAACACCTGCCCTGGAAGAAGTAAATCCTTGAAGGCTATTAATGCAAACTGGACTGCTAACATCTCTTTCAAGTTGATATGTAGATGTTGTAGTCTGGCAGGCCACTTGTCTTGTATCCACTTTCCATTCAGATGAGCTCCCCAAGCTTTGTCTGAGGCATCTGTCGTTAGAATCTGACTCGCCTCTGGCCGGGTCACAGAGTCCCTTGTTTAGGTGACATTCCTGAGCCCACCACAAAAATTCCTTTTGAATGCAAGGTATTATTTGAATGACAGTGTCCAAATCCTGGCAGTGCTGTGTCCATACATTTTGAGATACCATTGTAGCTTCCTCATATGCAGTTTGGCATTGGGAAGCACCAGAATACAAGATGCCATGAACCCTAAGGCTTGAAGGACTGTCCTTGCAGTCAGCCCGGACTGATGAGACAACTGATGAAAGTAAAGGGAAAGATTCTTTTGTTTGTCCGGGGTCAAAAAGGCCATCTGGGATGCTGTATTCAGTCTCACACCCAGAAAGCACATGTCTTGAGAGGGTACTAGACTGGACTTTATTTCGTTCACAGAATACCCCAGGCATCTTAGCACTGCTATCACATAACCCAAATGATGAAGAAGCTCGTCCCTTTCTTGAGCCAGAATCAGGCAATCGTCCAAATAGGGATAAATCTGTATTCCTTTTAACCTGAGGAAAGCTATCACTGGAGCCAGAACCTTCGTGAACACTCTGGGCACAGTAGATAATCCAAAGGGCAATGCAGAGAACTGATAATGAGAAGTCCCAGCTCGAAAACGCAGATACTTCCTGCAACTGAGTCTGATAGGAACATGAAGATAAGCCTCCTTGAGATCTAAAGTTACCATCCCATGATCTTTGCCCAGCAGAGGTAAAAGCTGCTGTAACGTCAACATTTTGAACTTGGGAATGTCCAGATAAGTGTTGAGGATAGATAAGTCCAAAATTGGTCTCCACGTGTTCCCTTTCTTTGGTACTAGGAACAGGCGAGAATAAAATCCTAGGCCCACTTCTGGCATAGGGACCGGCTGAATGGCCCCTATTTGGAGTAACAGAGAAATTTGCTTGTGAGCCTCTATTCTTTGTGGAGGAGGAACGTCTGGCATGCCTTTGAAAGGAGGCAAGGTATGGAAATAAAACTGGTAACCGTGGTGTATGATATCCAATACCCATCTGTCTTGGGTAATTAAACTCCAATTTTCTTTGAAAAGTGCCAACCTTCCTCCCAAAGGTGCTGCCAGACGAGAAGGCTCTGGCAGCTGAAAAGGTAGGTCATTGGGTCTGTTTACGAAAGGACTGACCCCTGCCCTCACCTGAAGACTGTGCAGGAGAACTCCCTGTTCTAGGCCTGAAAGAGCCCTGAGCTCTGCCCCTGCCACGTCTAGATCTACCCCTAGACTGGGAAACATAAGAAGGATACATCCACCCCTTAGTAGGCCAATTTCTACTAAACTTTGGAGGCTGAACCTGCAAAAAATCTTTAACAGTCTGCATAGACTTAGCCTTGTCTTCCATTTTCTTTAAGACTGTCTCAACAGGAGAACCAAACAACACATCAGATTGTAAAGGAGCATCTAAAATCCGTGATTTAACATGGTCAGATAAATTCTGATCCCTCAGCCAGGCGTGCCTGCGAAGAACTGACCCAGTGGCAGCCACCCTAGACGAGGCCTGTACAGCATCAAAACCACATTGCAAAGAATGCTTACCCACCTGTTCAGAAACATGTACTAAATCCTGCAACTCTTTACAATCAATACCTTCCGCCAGAGCATCAACCTTAGACTTGAATTGTGAAAGGAGATAGTTTTGATATTTTAACATGTGAAACTGGCAATTCAAAGCCCTCATAGCTAGAGTGGAAGAAGTATAAACTTTCTTTCCCCATCTATCCAAAGCCTTGGCCTCTTTGTCTGAGGGAACCGGATTCTTGACAACAGAAGCCTTAACACCTTTAGGCCCCTGACTAACAGTTTCTGGGTCTGCCCTAGGACTCTTAAAAAGATACTTATGAGCTTCAGGCACCCTGTAATATCTATCCGGTTTAACAGGAGCAGGAGGCAAAGAATCAGGATTAAGAGAAGCCTCTGCAAAAACATCTTCCACCACATCTAAAACAGGAGGTATAGCCAAAGGCCTATGCTGGGGTAAAAACAAAAATTCTCTAAGCCTTTTCCTGGAATCAGAGAAGTCCTGACCTTCCCACTTAAAATGCTCCCTCATAGAATGAAGAGTTTCTGAAAAAGAAAAATCCTCAGGAGGAGAAGCAGAAGGAGTAGAATCATCCACATCAGAATCAGAATAAGGAGAATACTCCTGCAAGTCTTCAGCCGAAGACTCTGAAACATCCGAAGCCTGCTCAAAACTCCCAGGCTCAGGCTCCACCCTAGGTCTCTTATCAGGAGGGGGCAAAGAACCCCTAATCAAAGAAATTAAATCCTCTGCCATTTTAAGCATATGCTTCTTGGGCACAGTTCCAGAAGAACTAGGGGTGACACCAACTGAAGCTGAACCTGGCCTGCCTCTGGGAGAAGCCTTGGAAACAGAAGGAGAGGGCCTAGCCACCCTAGGAAGGGAGGGGAGTATAGTAACCTGAGAAGCCCCTTCAGCCTGACCTGCCTCCTGAGAGGCCACATCTTGCAATAATAAAGTCTCTCCCTGGGAACCCAAAGAAACCTCCGGTGGAGCCACCGGCTCCACCAACACCTCTAAAGAACCGGCGTCCGGTACAGACGGCTCTTCTAACCTAGGCTTAACTGCTTTGTCCTTGCGCTTCTTCGAAGAAGCGGGCGTCGGAGCATCCGACGGCATTTTATAATTGCACCGCTTCCCAAAGACTAACCTGGCACAATCCAACCTTCTCTTTATAGTGCGTTTATTGAATCTAGCACAAGAGCGACAGCCAACAACGTCGTGCTCAGGCCCTAAGCAAGGAATACACAAAGTATGATAATCTCTATGCGGTATCTGTTTCCCAGAAGAAATGCAATTATTGACTTTTTCTGACATCCGTAAATCACTGAGGCAAGAAAAACTAAAATATTCCCAACGGGTACTTAGCCAACTTTGAACTCGGTCTGAAACTTCGAAATCGAAAAATCTCAGAACGCCAACCGGCACTTGCAATGCTGCTTCTGCATCGGACCATGCGGCAAAAAAGACTGAGGATATGACGTCGGTCATGCGCATTTGTACCCTGACGTCCTGATGTCAGTCAAATGCGCCATGACCGACGTCAGCCTTATACTTTGATATTCGGGCCGACCGAGGACAGCGGACTACCCAAGTGTAAGGACTGCAGCAATGTGACATGAAGAACATCCATTTTTCTTAAGGTAGGAGTAACCCATGTCATTGTTTAAAATGTGACTCAGTAAAGATGTTAATATATGGAGGTAGATCTGGCTTTGAAGTATATAAAGTTCAATCAACAGAATTCCAGTCATCGAGGTAGAGAGCACCCTTGTTTCTGGACCCTATACAAGATGATTAAAAAAAAAACTGTGCCAGTGAAACCATATCCCTTTTTCCAATAGAAAATGCTCAAGTGACAGACAGAAGACCAAAATAATTAAGAGAAGCTCAGATTCCAACCAAATGCTGGATGTCTTGTGTGAGCAAAAAGGTGAACAGGAAGACTACTAACAGTAATAAGAGTTTACTGAACAGTCAGACTTGGTCTTAAGTTGAACTGCAACTTGTTTGAACTAGTTGGAAAGTTGAAAAACATGAATCTCGTTTGTGCCCGTAAGAAGCAGCTAGAATATGAACCAGAAGCTGTTAAGGTGACTGGGTGGGGACCGTGCAGAAGACTAAAGTAAACTTAGTAAAACAGCGACAGTACTACTGCGTTTCATCCTCCCTGGGTGTGTGCTACTTTAAAATGTGCAAGGAGCTAAATAATTTCTTTTTGTTCAGAAAGGAATCAAACAGAAGGAAAAAGTAAAAGTTAAACATTTTGTTTCTATATTTTGTGTTAAATTGTTTAACATTATTCTAAAATGCAATACAGCATAGTAACACAATCAGTGCACTGTGGGTAAAGAATTTTTTTTCCCCGAGTTGTAGCTTATTTGCTTATTAACAGTATGCTATTAAACAGCAAAGAAGATTATTACTTACACTGTAGCATAACAGAATTAGAAGGGCAAAAATAAATGTTGAGTTTTGAAGATGCAAGAAGAGGGCTGTACTGTAAGGGTGCATGAAGCTGCACATTTGAGAACAAAAGTTAATAGCTTCTTCTTCTTGATATGCACATGTTAAAAAATCGACTAAAAGAATTAGACAGTCAAGGGTAATTTTTGTTCACTTTTACAAGGTAAGTATATTAAATAATGAAAGCAAAGTGAAGATTGTTAGACTAGTGGAAATTTTTCATAAGCAGATGTCTTAGCAGAGTGCACATGTCTGGTTTGCTCATGTGGAAAATTAAAAGAGTTGAAATTATGCACTCAAAGAAGATAATTTAGATGTTCTGAAACTGCACAGGAGCATAGGAAGTTACTAGGCTAATGTCCCCAGAGCCCTTATAAGCCTAGACAAGTTCTACCCTTATTTCTATGATCAGCACCTATTGCCCTTGTCCAAGAGGGACACAGTTGGAACACCTGGAGTGAATTTACGGTCACCCATCCAATCATCCAGATTGTGTTTGAAGAAGGTCAATGTGGTGCTCTGTTTGATAGGAAGCTGAAGTCTGTTCCAAAGGTGTGGTAAAGTACAGTTTTGTACCTACCATAAATGTAGATGTCCGAACAGGATAGCATCTGCAGTCCTAACAAATGGGTTGTCCTGTCGTCAGGCAGCCCTTCGGTCGGCCGGATTCCAAAGTCTGGGTCTGGCCTCGGCTGGTGTCGCACTTCATCCGACGTCATCTCTGCTGGTCTCCGGGTATAAAGGCATCAGCCGACGCCATTTTCCTCAGTGTTTCTTGCCCCAGATGCCAGTAGCCCTCTTGGATAGCTAAATTTTTGGGTAAATACCAATGTTTCCCAAAAAGTAGAAGGCAAATACAAAAAATATGCATGTATGTACATATATACAAACAAATACACCATAAGAGATCCCCCCCCCAGCTAGCTATTAGGTGGGCAATACCCTAGGAGTACCACAGAGGGAAGGAGGGTAATCCTGACTGCAGATGCTATCCTGTTCGGACATCTACATTTATGGTAGGTACAAAACTGTACTATGTCCTTCAAGGATGCATCTGCAGTCCTAACAAATGGGTAGAATACCATAGCCAAACTAGGGGAGGAGGAATAAGAATTATGGTGTACTTAGGATCCCTTGCAACACAGCAGTGGCAAACCCTGCTCGGGATCTAGAGTATAGAGGTAAATTATAATGCTTGGCAAATGTATGCACGGAGGTCCAAGTAGCAGCCTCAATAATGTCCTTGGTAGCCACTCCTCATAAGAAGGCTGTGGTAGTGGCTGTAGCCCTTGTAGAATGAGGCCTTATGTTCTGTGGAATTTGCTTTCCATGATAGGAGTAACAGAATCTTATGCAATTTCCTATCCACTTGGAGATTGTCTGTTTGGAAATTGCTTTTCCTTCCCTTCCTGTTGCATAGGCTACTAGGAGCTGGTCAGTTTTTCTATTGCCCTTGGTTCTGTCCAGGTAGTAGCGCAACTGTCTATGTACATCCAAGGTATGCAGCAGTCTTTCCCCTTTATTCTGTGGATTGGGAAAGAAGGTAGGTAGGTGGATTGCCTGGTTTAGAGACAGTCTGGATACCACCTTAGGCATAAATGTAGGATTAGTTCTCATGGATACTCTATCTTGATGGAAGATTAGGAAGGGTTGTACTGCCATTAAAGCCTGTAGTTCCGAAACCCTTCTTGCTGAAGTAATTGCCAGTAGGAAAGCAGTTTTCCAGGATAGGTGCTGAAGGTCTGCTGTTGCTGCTGGTTCGAATGGAGGGAGTGTCAATTTTTCTAGCACAAAATTCAAGTCCCATGCTGGTAATGGTGGTTTCCTAGGAGGTTTTACATTCTTAATTCCTCTGAGGAACTGCCTGAGTAGAGGATGCGAGAAGACAGGGGAATCGAGGCTGTATTCTGCAGAAATAGCTGATGCATGTATCTTGATGGAGGAATAGGACAGGCCAGTATGAAGGAGCTCTGCCAAATACTCCAGGATGTTGGCAATATCTACCTTTGACACATCTTTCCCTCTTTCCGTACTCCAAATGACAAACCTTTTCCATTTTCCTGCATAGTTCCTTCTAGTAGAAGGTCTGCGGGCCTCAAGGATAATGTCTTTAACCCTTTGGGATAAATCTGGGTTAGATGCTCTCATGTGATGTTCCAGGCAGTGAGTTGCAGAGTTTTCAGGTTTGGATGTAGGATGTTGTAGTTGTTCTGAGTCAACATCAAAGGAATCAGGGGTAGAGACCACGCCCGAGACATGCTCCTCAGTAATGGATACCAATGTTGTCTTGGCCAATTTGGAGCTATCAGAATTATCCTTGGCCGTTCCTCTTTGATTTTCAGTAGTACCTTGTGCATCAAAGGAAGAGGAGGAAACGCATATGCTGTCAGGCCTTTCCAATTGAAGGATAGAGAGTCCACCTTCCA
Source organism: Protopterus annectens (assembly GCF_019279795.1). NCBI lineage: Eukaryota > Metazoa > Chordata > Ceratodontiformes > Protopteridae > Protopterus > Protopterus annectens. The sequence goes on from NC_056743.1 coordinate 671,106,425, forward strand.
AGCAAGAGGGTGGTATGTCCTTGTGCAGAATTTCTTGAGCTGGTGATTGAGTAGGGATGCAAATAGGTCTATTTGTGGCATTCCCCATTTCTTTGTGATGGCCTTGAAGATGTCCGAGTGTAGCATCCATTCGTGAGCATCCGAGGTAGTTCTGCTTAACATGTCTGCTAGGATGTTTTCTTTTCCCGGTACAAATATTGCCTGTAATTGAATGTTGTAGCTGAGAGCCATATTCCACAGGTCCAGGGTCATTCGGCATAGGGGGCATGAATGAGTGCCTCCCTGTTTGTTGATGTACCACATGACTGTGGTGTTGTCTGTCCTTATCAATTGTCCCTCTGAGGAATGGTCTGAAATTCTGGATTGCTAGTTTTACTGCCAGCATCTCTTTTTGATTTATGTGCAGGTGTAGTTGATCTGGAGTCCATAAACCTTGAATGCACTTGTCCAGCATGTGTGCCCCCCAACCGAGATCTGAGGCGTCTGTTGTGATGGTTTGGCTTGCTTGAATGTTGTGGAAAGACAATCCTGGGTTTGCCTGGCATGTCTGAGCCCACCATAGGAACTCTTGTTTCAGGCATGGAATTAGTGGTATTTCGGTTTCTAAGCTGTGCTTGTGCTGAGACCATAAATTCTTTAGGTACCACTGTAGCTTTCTCATATGCAGTCTGGCATGGGGGACCAAGATTATGCAGGATGCCATGAAACCCAAGGCCTGCAGTACTTTTCTTGCTGTTAGTTTGTTCTGATTTGCTAATGCCAAGAAGTACAGAGGAAGTTGTTCTTGTTTTCCTGCAGTTAGGAATGCAATCTGTTTTACTGTGTCCAATTCTGCACACAAGAATGTTATTGTCTGGGATGGTATCAGTTTTGACTTTTTTAAATTGACTGTGTATCCCAGGGCTTGTAGTAAGCAAATGACTCTTTGTAAGTCTTGTGTCAGCTTGCTTTTGTTGTCCGCTTGTATCAGGCAGTCGTCCAGGTATGGATAAATTTGGATTCCCTGAAGCCTGCAATGAGCGATTACTGATGCCAGGCATTTCGTGAACACTCTGGGCGCAGTAGATAAGCCAAAGGGCAATGCTGAGAATTGATAATGCTCTGATCCTGCAAGAAATCTGAGGTATCTTCTGCAAATTGGTCGTATGGGGACGTGCAGGTATGCCTCCTTGAGATCTAGAGTTACCAGCCAAAACTCCTTGCCCAGCATGGGAAGAAGTTGGTGTAGGGTCAGCATTTTGAATTTTGGAACGATGATGAATGTGTTTAAAGCGGACAGGTCGAGAATAGGTCTCCAACTGTTCTCTTTTCTTGGTACTAGGAAGAGTCTGGAGTAAAATCCCTTGCCCTGTTCTGTAGGTGGTACCCTTTCCACAGCTCTCATCTTTCTTAATTGAGCTATTTGTTTCAGGGCTTCTGATTTTTGATTTGGTGGCAGGTTTGGCATTCCTCTTTTTGCTGGTAAGGTGTGGAAATGAAACCTGTAGCCTTGGTCTATAGTTTGCACAATCCAGTTGTCTCTTGTGATATAGTGCCAGTTTTTTGAAAATAAGGCTAACTTTCCGCCTAAGGGTGCTACTATTTGTTCCCTGGTAGGCGGTGTTAGAACCAAGTCACTGTGATTGTCCTGTTGCAGTGGTAGTGGTTGCATCCGTGCCTCGTTGGTTATTGCCTTGCCACTGGCATCCCCTGTAGGCACCTCCTCTGGTTTGATTTCTGCCTCTGGAACGCCTATTCCTGCCTCTGTGATTTTTAGAGGAGTCTGGAAAGGACCAATTTTTGGAAGGCCAGTTCCTGCTGAACCTTGGGGGCTGTACCTGTAAGAAATCTTTAACTGTTTGTACAGATTTTGCCTTCTCTTCCATTTTCTTCATTACTTGTTGGGCAGGAGAACCAAATAGACTGACCTTGTCCATAGGAGCATCTAATAGCTTTGCTTTAACATGATCCGGCAAGACCTGCTCTTTCAACCATGCATGCCTTCTTATAACTGTGCCAGTCATGGCTGATCTAAATGAAGCCTCCAGTGCATCATAGCCACATTTTAAAGAATGGTTACTAACCTGCTGAATGTTATTCACCATTTCTAGAACATATTTCTTGTCTAAGGAATCATCAGAGGACAGTTTCTTAGTTAACTGATCAAGCATAAACTCTTGGTATTGGATCATATGAAACTGACAGTTTAAAGCTCTAGCTGAGAGAGTAGCGGAGGTGTATACTTTTTTACCCCAGCTCTCTAAGGACCTGGATTCCCTATCAGAAGGGAGGGTTTTAGCTGAGGTTGAAGCTACTGCCTTAGGCCCCTGGGAGATAGTCTCGGATCTGCAAAGGGGCCTTGTATAAGTGGTGATGAGTGTCCGGTACCCTGTAGAACCTGTCGGGCTTAGCAGGGGCTGGAGGTAAAGTATCAGGAGCAGTGCAAACATCATTAAATGCATCATCCACAACAGGAAGAACTGGAGGTATAGCTAAGGGCCTATGCTGCGGTAAGTGTAAAAAGGTCCTAAGCCTTTTTCTTGAATCTGAGAAATCTTGTCCCTGCCATTGGAATTGCTCTCACATGGCATGTAAGGTTTCCCCAAAGGAAAATTCCTCTGGTGGAGAGGCCGAAGGAATAGATTCTTCAGCATCAGAATCTTCATAAGTAGAAAGAGGAGCTTCTGGATGGTCTGTAATGTCTGATTCATCAGAAGAGTCATCTGAGGAGCCTGGCTCAGGGGGCTCTGCTCTAGGTCTCTTTTCAGGAGGTTGTGAGGCCCTGTCTGGGTGAGATTGGGATCCTCTTATTAAAGAGATGAGATCCTCTGCCAAAGTAAGCATTTGTGAACTGGAGCTAGGCCTGTGAGAGGGGGGCTTAACAGGCACTGATTTAGCAGTTTTGGCTGCTTTAGCCCTGGCAAAGGCCTTTATAGACATGGCTGCAGGAGGCCTAGCAGCACCACGTGCTGGGGTAGAGACATCCAAAGGAATGGTGTCCGATAACTCTAGAGAAACCACATTAGTAGGCAAAATTTTGGAGGCCGATTCAGCTAGGGTAGAAGGGGCCTCGGTAGTAGTCATGGATTTGGCTGTAGATTGAACCGTTTGCTCGGTTTCGGCCAAAACCGAGACACTCGCGGTTTGCTTTACCGTGGTTTCGGCCAAAACCGCGGACCGCGAGTGTCGGTCCTTTTCTTTGCGTTTCTTGACAATTTGGGTAGTCAGAGGATCCGACGGCATAATGTACGCAAAGTCTGAGCCGAAAAACTGTTCAGCAAACTCCGACCAACGCCTAAGCGTTCGTCGGTTGAAGGAAGCACAGGCTAAACAAGCTGCTACGTCGTGGTCTGGGCCTAAACAAGGTAAGCAGTAAGAGTGGAAATCTTTATGAGGTATTTGTTTCCCACAGGTTAAACAGTTATTTACTTTTTCTGACATCGGCTGAGGCAAGAAAGGGTCCCCAACGGGGTACTTAGCTTTTAGAAGTCTTCGAAGTTGTATTCGGTAGTATTAATCTCTGGATCTGACCGACCGGCACTTGCGAACAGCTTCTGCTTCGGGCGCCACGCGGCAAGAAATACTGAGGAAAATGGCGTCGGCTGATGCCTTTATACCCGGAGACCAGCAGAGATGACGTCGGGTGAAGTGCGACACCAGCCGAGGCCAGACCCAGACTTTGGAATCCGGCCGACCGAAGGGCTGCCTGACGACAGGACAACCCATTTGTTAGGACTGCAGATGCATCCTTGAAGGACATCCTCTGGGAGACAAATCTGTCCCTCCAGCAGGTTCTACTAATGTCACATACTACATTAAGGTCTTTAGACCGAGTAACCCGTGTACCATTTGACTTGCAGACGTGCAGCATTTTCAATAAAGCAGGGTCAGAGATTGCCTTACATACAAGGCAGAGATCGCCTCTGAGTAGTCTGTAAGGAACAGAATAAAGTGATAGTGATTTCAGATGATCTACACAGGACAGATACCGAAGACCTTGAATCTTCCTTGTGAGGAACCTTTGTGGTCTGTCCAATTGCCGCATGTGCCTGGAAAGGTACATACCAAAAGGGGCATCGTACTCGATTATTGGGTTGATGAAGGAAGAGTACAAGGAGGTTATATCTTCTTTTTTCTGGAGGTAATGCCGTTATTTCAGAGATGAGCAATATAGAATGCCCTTCTTACCACTGTGAAGGCATGGTGGTCAAAGGTAAGGCTTCAGTCAACCTGTGTGCCTAGGTCTCTCACCACTGAGTGCATACTTAAGGTGTAGCTACTGATGTGGTAGTTAACGGGAACATCAACTTACCAAAAGTGATAATACATTTTGTTGCATTGAGTTAAAGGCCATGACTTTAGCACCAAGCATTTGTTTGTGTAAGACCCTCTTGTCGGATACGGACATCATCTTGAGATTCTATGACCACTCCCAGTTTGCAGTCTTCAGCAAACTGTCAGCCACAGACCTTTAGTTTTTGCTTGAACTTCGGAGAAACAGATTCCAAACAGTAGGGATCGCAGGACTGATCCCTGTGATACACCACTGGTTACAGGTCTGCTGTTGGAGGTGGATTCCCCTTTCTATCCATGAGTCACAGTTAGTGACCCATCTAATGATACAAAGGGCGATACCTAGCTGGGTGAGTTTGTCAATGATGCCCGGGTGGGGGACAGCGTCAATGATGCCCGGGTGGGGGACAGCGTCAATGATGCCCGGGTGGGGGACAGCGTCAATGATGTCCGCTGCGGGGACAGCGTCAATGATGCCCGGGTGGGGGACAGCGTCAATGATGCCCGGGTGGGGGACAGCGTCAATGATGCCCGGGTGGGGGACAGCGTCAATGATGCCCGGGTGGGGGACAGCGTCAATGATGCCCGGGTGGGGGACAGCGTCAATGATGCCCGGGTGGGGGACAGCGTCAATGATGCCCGGGTGGGGGACAGCGTCAATGATGCCCTGGTGGGGGACAGCGTCAATGATGCCCGGGTGGGGGACAGCGTCAATGATGCCCGGGTGGGGGACAGTGTCAAACGCCTTGACCAAGTCTAGGTAGACTGTATGCACAGATTTCCCCTCTTCCAGGGCCTTGGTGAGTGTCTCGAAAAAGTCCACCAGGTTTAACAGGCATAATATCCCTCTGACAAATCCAAACTGATTAGTGTCAAGTGTTTGGAGATTAACTACATCCTTGTTAAGGTCCATGATGATTTGCTCCATGGCCTTGTAGAAAAGACTAGTCAGGCTAATAGGTCTATAGTTCCCGGGGTCAGCAGAAGCATCACCGTAGTGCAAGGGAATAACGATAGCTGTTTTCTATTCATCTAGGATGAAGCTGGTGCTTAGACTATGATTGAAGAGTACCCAATGGTGGTAATTCTTGTTAAACCCCATGTAGAACGCAGCCTGGGATTTTAACAGGTCCCATAGATACTGTCTTTTTGGCCTTAGAGAGGGTATTTACCACCTGCAATTAGATATACAGGGTACGGGACAGGTGGTAGGGATGACATTGGGTACATGTGGCAGGGGACAAGGGAGTGAAGTTTTCACAGAACCTTTTGGCCACCAGGTTAAATATATCCACAAGCTCAACATATGTGGCATCATTAACTACCAGGTTTGGCACAAATCTGGGGCTTTCCTTTTAAGTTATGGATGTAACTAAAGAATGCCTTACGGTTGTCTTTAGTTGAGGAAGCTAATTTGGATTCATAGTTTGCTTTGGAGGACTTCACAACAAGTCTTATTCACTTGCTTAAGCCGAGGAGGGAGTGTTTCCAGTTTAGGGCTCACCCCCCTCTTACTCTTAGATATTAATTTCTTCCTCTTATTGTAAAGTCTGTTAATGGCAGTTGTCCACCAGGCAAGGTTTGCTCTTCCTTGAGGAGCTTGTTTTGGTCCTATCAAGTACAGCTGAGTCAATGCAATTATACAGGTGTTTGTATAAAGCATTGCTGTAGGGCTTAGCATAGCTGCCAGTTCCATCTGAGGGGGGGAGGTGCAGTGAAGCTATTTATACCATCCCGTAAGAGGTTATAATCTGCTTTAGAGAAGTTCATTAGTTTAGTTGCTGCTGGGTGGGGGGCAGGGTCAGGTGTGACAGTTACTTCAAATGAGACTGATTTGTGGTCAGATCTCACCAGGGAACGACCTCACAGGGGGGGTTACTACAGTGGTCCTCCAGATTGGTAAGCAGCAGATCCAGGATGTTGGCACCCCTTGTGGGGGTGTCAACCAGCTGGTCCAGGGCATTGGAGTTAATGAAACTGAGAAACCTTTGGGCAAGTGAGTTTGAGCATGAGTAATTTACCCAGTCAATGGATGTGTAGTTAAAGTCACCCAAAACCATGGTGATTGGATGCATCTTGATAGACTTAAGTAGATCCAAATGGGAAGAGTGGATTTCCTGATTCATGGAGGGGGTTCTGCAGCTGGCAATGACTTGAACAGGTGTCCTACGAAAAGTTAATTGCACCTGAATTATCTCCAGGGAATCATAGTGTTTAACCAATCTGGAGGTGTATTTATGTTTAATAAATATTGATACACCTCCTCCTTTACTTTTCATGCCTTCAGTTTGTGGCCTGAACATGTGGAGGGGGGTGTAACCCAGTATGGCTGTGGTGCTCTCCACAGCCTTAAATCAGGTTTCCGTGACTGTAAAAATGTCTGCGTCTTCCCAGGTGAGGACTGCTTCCAGTGAGTGCAGTTTTGTGTTAAGATTCCTAGCGTTTAGCAGCATAACCCTGAGCTTGGTTTTAAATGTAGTTTGTACGTCGGTGAATTTTGTTCTCAAGACACTGTTTAAAAAAGGCACTATGGGGATGGCAAGAGCCTTAGCCAGTAGCTGAAATCCTAGGGGTGACAGACGAAGACCACCTCTTGCAAAGCAACGAGGTCCATCGATTATGTCATCTCAGGCTGACAAATACTGGATCCCCTTAGAATGATACCAGAAACTAAGCCAATTACTGAAGTCAATCTCTTTGTTTGCATTGGCGCATCATCCTAGGTGAAGGCAAAATAAGAAGTTATGTACCTACCATAACGTTCCATGTTAGCTGTCTTCTCGCCTTCTTTCTTGCTGGATGGGTTTGGAGCCGAACCTCGGCTCCGACTCAGCCAATACTAAAGCTCGAGAGCTAATTCCACCGGCTCGGGGTTCCCCTATATCCCACAAGGCTAGGCGGTAACTACTCAGATCTCGTTTGATAGCTAAACCAAGCAGTTCTGGTCTCCACAGTATGGAGAAAAAAGAACCTACCTCTATATAAACCTGAATGTAAGCTACCACAAACATAAAAGGGGGAATAGAGGTGGTAGAACATGTGGGAAGGAAACTCCAAAGGAAGATCTCAAAATTTTCTATCGGTCTGTCCAGGCTAGGGGGAAGGAGGGTGGGACGCAAGAAAGAAGGCGAGAATAAGACAACTAACATGGAACGTTATGGTAGGTACATAACTTCTTAATGTTAAGTTGTCAATCTCGCCTTCATTCTTGCTGGATGGGACCACGTCCCTAGCACCTTATTCCGGGTGGCCTATCGGAACAGACTCTTGAGAACAGTGGAACCAAAGCTGGCATGGTTTCTGGAGGCCATATCCAATTTGTAATGTAAAATGAAGGTATGAGGAGAAGCCCAATTGGCTGCTGCACAAATGGAATCTATAGGCAGCCTGTCCTGAAAAGCTACAGATGTAGCTAATGTCCTAGTTAAATGAGCTCTAGGTCTTGAAAGCAGTTTTTGATGTCTGATTTCATAGATGAATGTAATTATAGAGGTAAGCCATCTTGAAAGGGACACCTTAGTAACTGGAAGGCCCAATTTCCCTTCCGCATAAGACAGAAAAAGTTGATCAGATTTCCTGAACTGTTTAGTCCTGTCTAAATAATATCTAAGTTGGCGGTGAACATCTAGAAAATGTAACTTTTGTTCCGACCTGTTGGAATAGTCAGGGAAGAAGACGGGGAGATCAATCGTTTGGTTCAGACTTGTTTCAGAGGAAACTTTAGGTAGGAAGGGCGGATTAGTCCGGAGGGACACCCTATCTTTGTGGAAAACTAAGCAAGGAGGACAACTGCATAGAGCATGAAGTTCAGATACCCTTCTAGCTGAAGTTATGGCTACTAGAAAAAGTGTTTTCCATGAGAGCAACTTAAGAGGGCATGAAGCCGCTGGTTCGAAGGGGGGGAGGATCAAGGATGCCAGAACCAAATTCAAGTCCCATTGAGGTGGGGGATCTTTGATTGGGGGCTTGAGCAGAAAATTAGAAGTTATGTACCTACCATAACGTTCCATGTTAGTTGTCTTCTCTTGCCTTCTTTCTTGCAGGATGGGTTCGGAGCCAATCCTCGGCTCCGACTCTGCACTTGCTAAGCTCGAGAGCTAATTTTACCAGCTCGAGGCAACCCTATATCCCATGATGCAAGGCGGAGATTACTCAGATCTCGTTTGGTAGCTAAAGAAATAGCAGTATTTTCTTCCAACTTAGGAGGAAGAAATAAAAAATACTAAACAACATCATAACCCTCTGGAAAGGATCCACATAATCTAGTGACACTAGGAGTTGAACAGCTAGAAAAAGGTAATAACCTCTTAATAGAAGATGTATAATCTTCTTGGTCTGACCAGGCTAGGGGGAAGGAGGGAGGGACGCAAGAAAGAAGGCGAGAGAAGACAACTAACATGGAACGTTATGGTAGGTACATAACTTCTAAATGTTAAGTTGTCAATCTCGCCTTCATTCTTGCTGGATGGGACCGCGTCCCTAGCACCTCTATCCTGGGTGGCTCAATGGAACAGACTCTTGAGAACGGTGGAACCAAAATTTGCTCTGTCTCTGGAGACCAAATCTAATTTGTAATGTGAGACACAGGTATGAGGAGAGGCCCATGTGGCTGCTGCACAAATAGTGTCTATTGGAAGTCTAGCTTGAAAAGCTGTAGATGTAGCTAAAGCTCTGGTAGAATGGGCTTTTGGGTTAGAAACCAACTCTTTGCCTCTGAGCTGATAAATGTAAGTGATCACTGAAGACCGCCACCTAGATAAAGTTACCTTAGAAACTGGAAGGCCTTTCCTGTTCTCTGCATAGGATAGAAAAAGTTGATCAGATTTCCTAAAAATTTTTGTCTTATCCAGATAATTTCTCAGCTGACGGTGAACATAGAGATAATGTAACTTTTGTTCAGCTCTATCAGAATAATTCGGGAAAAATACTGGAAGATCAATGGACTGATTTAGGTTAGTCTGAGATGCCACCTTTGGTAAGAAAGACGGATTAGTTCTTAGGGATACCCTATCTTTGTGGAATATTAGATAGGGAGGGCGAACACAGAGAGCATGAAGCTCAGATACTCTCCTGGCAGATGTAATGGCAACTAGAAAAAGTGTCTTCCAAGAAAGCAATTTCAAGGAACAGGCAGCTGCAGGCTCGAACGGGGGAAGAATCAAGGATGTTAAAACTAAATTTAGATCCCACTGTGGTGGGGGGTCTCTAATAGTAGGTTTCAATAAAAAGATACCTCGAAGGAATGCCTTGCAAAGTTTATGTGACATAATGTTGTGGTCCAAAAAGCCTATATGAAAATTTGAAATGGCTGCCAGTTGAACTTTCACTGTGGAAGAAGAGGATCCTGAATTAAAAATGTCAGCTAGGAAGTCCAACACCGAATGAATTGGAGCAGTATAGGGGTCTATGTTCCTAGCTTTTGCCCAGAAAGAGAAACGTCACCATTTACTAGTGTAGATCTTTCTGGTAGAAGATTTTAGGGAAGCTACTCCGTACAGGATTAGAAATCATAGGAAGCCTGGCTAAGGATGGAAGTGGAGCAACCAAGCAGTGAGGTTGAGAGAAGGTATGGATTGGTGCAGTTGACCCGACTGATGGGTCAGAAGATCTGGAAACGGGTCCAGATGCCATGGCTGTACCAAGAGGTAATGATGTAGGAACAGAAACCAAATCTGTCGAGGCCAATAAGGGGCAATGAGAATCAACTTGGCTCTCAAGGCGGTTGCTTTCTGAATTAGCTGAGGTATCAGCGGAAAAGGAGGAAAAGCATAAAGAAGTCCCCGGGGCCAATCTTGGGTTAGAGCGTCTCTGGGGGGATGGCCTGGAAGGGGGAAGAGAGAGAAGAAGTCTGGGCATTTGCTGTTTTGAGGTGTAGCGAAAAGGTCGCAGCAAGGAAGGCCCCACTTCTGAAAAATCTCTTCCATCACTGACTGTTTGAGAGACCACTCGTGAGGCATGAGAATAGCTCTGCTCAATCTGTCCGCTATGATGTTGGATTTCCCGGGGATGTGCGTTGCTATCAGAAACCGGTGAGAGGAGATTGCCCATTGCCAAAGTCTGAGAGCCTCTCGACACAGTGGATAGGACTTGGTTCCGCCCTGTTTGTTTATGTACCACACTACAGACATACTGTCCGTTTGGACTGCAATAGTTCCCAGGGGAAGATAGTCGTTGAGGGCTTGCAACGTTAAAAGCACTGCTCTCATCTCCAGAACATTTATGTGCAGATGGTACTCGAAAGGTTGCCAAGTGCCATGGACCATTCTGCCTTGATAATGCCCCCCCCCCACCCGATCAGGGAGGCGTCCGATGTAACCGTGGCAACCGGGGCAAGAGGAACAAATGGTCTGCCTCGTTGGATTTGAGGGGACGATATACACCAAGTCAGATGTCTTTTGCAAGTTGGAGTTACTATGATCTCATGACGCATGGGAAGTTGTTGAAAGGACCATTGGGTGAATAGCATCCATTGTAGCAGCCGCATGTAAAAGCGGGCGAGGGGAAGAAGTGTTATGGCGGCCGCCATAAGACCCAGTACTTTCAGAGCAAATCTGGCCTGAATTTTGTTGCTGAATAGAATCACTTGGACATGTCTTTGAATGTCCAAGATCCTTTGGTCTGTCAACCTTGCAGAAAGTTGTACGGTGTCCAAATTTGCGCCTATAAAAGTAATATATTGACAAGGCAAATTTTTTGAAATTTATAGAAATTCCTAGCCCTCTGAAAGTGTGAATGGTGTAGTACTGCTAGTTCCCTTAGACCGGGTGGAACGTCTGGAAGGGTTCCCTTTTGTTGAATTGGGGTTTGAATAAAGGGAATTTTGTAACCCTCGGATATAATTGACTGTACCCATTTGTCTTGAGAAAGGGAAAGCCAGGCTATTGGATACAGCGATAATTTTCCCCCGACTGCCTCCGAAGGCGGACAATCGGGCAACATCTCAGGGATGCTGGAAGGGTTTGTCAGAAAGAGGCTCTCTGCTACCCTGATTCTGCGGACCCCCTCTGCCCCTAGGGCGTCTATTATTGTTACCCCTCTGCCTCTGGGGTAAACTGACTTTGTGCGTCAGGCGTGACTCCTTGAGATTTGCGGAACCACATTTTCCCTCCCTTCTGTCCTTTGGGGTAAGGTCTAGAAGGGGTGGAGAAATGGACTCCTACGGCAGAAAGAGTCTTGCCATCTTGTTCACATCTAGTCAAAGTGTCTTTCACTTGAGGACCGAACAAGGTTGAGCCATCAAAAGGGGAGTTTGTGAAAGATGCCTTGAAGGGGTCTGCAAAATTACAAAGCCGCATCCAGGACTGACGCCTTAAAGCCACTCCTGTGCCTGCGGCCCTACTCGCTCCATCGGCTGCATAAGAAATGAGCCGCATGGAGGAGTTAGCAATGGAGTTAAGGATTCCTAGCTGTGAGCTAATCTTATCCTGAGACCCAGCAGCTGACGGATCCTGTAAAACTTCTCCCAACTCTTTAAGAACATCTCTTTGAAGGCGGGTGAAGTGGCATAAGTAGTTCAGCGATCTCATGGCAAAGGTCACTGAAGAAAAAATCCGCTTACCGTACCTGTCCATAGTCCTAGAATCCTTATTAGGAGGATGAACAGGTACTGAAGGATCAGCTAATTCCTTCTTGGTGGCAGCAGCCACCACCATGGCATCAACTGGGACACCTTTTGTTAAGTATTGGCTATCTTGTGGGGCTGTAATAAATTTTGAAGGTCTCCTGGGGGTAGGTTCCACCGAATCCGGAGCCATCCACGCCTTCCGAGCCACTACTTCCATGAGAGGGTCGAAAGGCGGAGACACCCAGGAGGTGGAGGGTCGAGATCCGAACGCCTCCAGGTATACTGACTCGTCCTCGGAGGGATTAAGGGAGGGCCAGTTCCCCCTCTGTTTAAGGATTTCAAGAATGTCTGAAAATGAGACATTCTCAGAGGAGGACCTTGGGGACCCCTCCGACTCATCCAAGTCAGTATCTGATGTAGTAGACTCAGGGGAGTCTAAATGTTTCCTCTTACATGTCCTCTTACGGGGGGGTTCTCCTGACGGATCAGGAGAAGCCTCGGAAGAGGAAGATATTCCCAATGGGGAAACCTGAGGCGTTGGATCTCTGGGTCCGGGAGCAAGAGAGTGGGAAGAGACGTCAGCAGGCACTGTAGTGGGAAGAGCTGATGGAACTGTCCATTGACTAAGCCCAGTACACTCCTCATCACCTCGAAGGCTCCCCCATCAGAGAGACCAGAAGGTTCCCGCTCCGAAGAGATAGGAACCCCAGGCCTCACCGAGAGGGAAAGCTCCGAGGCAGATGTCAGGGCCGAGCTCACCAACGCTGAAGCTCCGAGAGGGAGAACGGGGTCGGACAAGGGTCCAATGCCACTCGCCCCCTCGGAGCCAAGAGAGACTAGATGCCCAGATCCCTCCAATGAAGGTCTCAAGGAGGAAATCTGAGCCGAGGACGACGGAGCCGAAAGGGGCGGTATCGGCTCCAAAGTCACAACAGTATCAGTTCCGAGGAGCTCCGGCTCCGAGCTCTGTAAGAGAGTCGAAGGAGGAATGTTCGGTGGATGTGATATAGCTACCGTCTGTTGATATGGGCTATGGAGTATTTGGGCCAATGCCTGAGACTTTAATAGTCTACTCACCACTCTCTCAAGGTCGTGATCAGATAGCCTGGATGACAGAGAAGATCGGCTCCGATGGCTCCGCTCCGAGAGCAAGGGTGATCTTGGAGCCGAATGAATAGATTCCACAGAAGGGGATCGAGATCTCTTTTTCGAGATCAATGGAGCCATCGGAGCCGAAGATACGTCGACTCCAACCGGAGCCGACACTGAGTGTCTAGACTTGACAGTATCGGCGCCGGATGGAGCCGATACTGATACTGGTATAGAAAGATAGTCTCCAGCCGGAGTCGATCTCGAACCTGGTGAGGAAGAACCTGAAGCCGACGGCTTGGAAGCCTGAGCCGAAGGCTTAACAGGTTTCGAGGGCTCCCCCGGCGCCGACTTAGTCGGGGAGCTCTCGGTTTTTAATAATGCCCTTAAAATGAGCTTATTTTTTCGTTCCTGCAGGACTCTTGGGCTGAAAGCATGACAGATAGCACAAGAGTCCTGCAGGTGCGAAGGTCCCAGGCAATAAACACAAGAAGTGTGACAGTCTGTCAGAGACATCTTCTGACAGCACGAGTCACACTTCTTGAAGCCTGAGACCTTAGTGTCCTTTGACATAACTGTGTCGATGAAACACTGGAAACACACTCGCACACAAAACACACTCAATCCAACAATTTAATTAAATTAAATTAAACTAACAGGGATAACAGACAGTCGCACACAAAAAAACTCCCTGACAGGAAAAAATTTAGGGAGGGGAAGGCCTAAGGCCTAACTAGGGGTAAGGGAATATTTACTTAAAAGAAGGGAACACTGACAGGAATAGGGTTAACGTGAGTCGGTAATTAACAAAAAATAATATTTATATGTAAAAAGTTAAGGGGGTAGACAAAAGTCTCTGAAAAGTTCACTTACCTAGAGCTGGTAAAAGAAGGCACCTCGTTAGCGAAGTGGCAAACGAGATCTGAGTAATCTCTGCCTTGCATCATGGAATATAGGGTTGCCTCGAGCTGGTAAAATTAGCTCTCGAGCTTAGCAAGTGCCGAGTCGGAGCCGAGGATCAGCTCCGAACCCATCCAGCAAGAATGAAGGCGAGATTGACAACTTAACATACACCTCTTAAAAAGGCTTTGCAGAGCTTATGGGACATGATACTGGAGTCTGAGACTCCTACATGAAAATTAGATATAGCAGCTAGTTGTACTCTAATGGTAGATGAAGAAGAGCCTAAATGGAAGAGCTCTGCCAGAAAGTCTAGGATAGACTGGATAGGTGCAGTGAAGGGGTCTATATTCTTTGATGCTGCCCAGAAGGAAAAATGTTTCCATTTACTATTATAAATCTTCCTGGTAGAAGATTTGTGAGAGGCTATCAGGATGTTCCGGACCGAATGAGAGATTAAGGGAAGCCTGGCTAGGGTAGGAATTGGAGAAACCACGCTGTGAGGTTGAGAGAATGAAGGGAGTGGTGCAGCTGGCCCGACTGGTGGGTCAACAGATCTGGCACCGGGTCCAGATGCCAAGGCTGCTCCAACAGGTAATGATGGAGGAACGGAAACCATATCTGTTGAGGCCAGTAAGGGGCAATGAGGATCATTGTAACTCTCAAGGCGATAGCTTTCTGAATTAATTGAGATATCAGTGGAAAAGGGGGAAAAGCATACAGAAGTCCCCAGGGCCAATCGTGGACTAGAGCGTCTCTGGTGGGATGGCCTGGTAATGGGAAGAGTGAAGAAGTCGTGACACTTGCTGTTTTGGGGAGTAGCAAAAAGATCGCAGCAAGGCTGGCCCCATCTTTGGAAGACTTCTTCCAGCACCGATTTCTTCAGAGACCACTCGTGGGGCATGAGAATGGCCCTGCTCAACCTGTCCGCAATCACGTTGGACTTCCCGGGAATGTGCATTGCTATCAGAAAACGCTGAGAAGAAATCGCCCACTGCCAAAGTCTGAGTGCCTCTCGACATAAGGGGTAGGATCTGGTTCCGCCCTGTTTGTTGATGTACCACACTACGGACATGCAGTCCGTCTGAATTGCAATAGTCCCCGTGGGAAGAGAGTCCTGAAGGGCTTGCAACGCTAAAAGCACTGCTCTCATCTCTAAGACATTTATGTGCAAGTGGCACTCGAAAGGTTGCCACGTGCCCTGGACTGTCCTGCCCTGATAATGCCCCCCCCCCATCAGGGAGGCGTCCGTTGTCACCGTGGTGACTGGGGGGGAGGAATGAAAGGTCTGCCTTGTAGAACTTGAGGTGATGTGATCCACCAAGACAGGTGATTCTTGCATGATTGATTTATTAATATGATGTGAGACATCGGGAGCTGTTGAAAGGACCATTGAGTAAACAGCATCCATTGGAGGATCCTCATGTGGAAACGAGCTAAGGGGGAGAAGGGTGATATAGTAGCTGCCATGAGTCCTAATACCTTCAAGACTACCCTGGCTTTGACCTTGTTGCATTGTAATAGAAGGTAAACTTGTTTGCGGATATCTGACACTCTTTGCTCTGTAAGTCTGGCGGAAAGATTGAGTGCGTCTAAGGTGGCGCCTATAAAGGTAATAGACTGACAAGGCGACAAGGCAGATTTTTCGAAATTTATTGAGATGCCTAGAGCTTGGAAAGTTTGGATGGTGAAGTCTCTGGCTAGAAGCAGTTGATGTCTGGTGGTGGCGGTAAGGAGCCAGTCGTCTAAATATGGAAACACCTGGAATCCTTGATGTCTCAAGTGAGCCGCGACCACTGCTATGCATTTGGTAAACACTCGGGGGGGGCTGTAGTGAGACCAAAGGGCAGGGCTCTGAACTGGTAGTGGCTGGCTCCCAGCCTGAAGCGGAGAAACCTCCTGGAGCGTCTGTGCATTTTGATGTGGTAGTAAGCATCCTGAAGGTCTATCGAGCACATGCAATTGTCCTGACCCAAGAAGGGTTGAATGGACTGTAGCGTGACCATCCAGAATTTTGTTTTTTTGATATAAATGTTTAACTTGCTGAGATCCAGTATAGGTCTCCAGTCTAATTTTTTTTGGTACCAAAAAGAATTTGGAGTAGATTCCGGATCCTTGCTGGTCTGCTGGGACTGATTGGATAGCTCTTTTTGATAGCAGCTTTGATATTTCTAGTGCTGCTTGTTCCCTTAGACTGGGTGGAACGTCTGGAAGGGATCCTTTGGGTTGGGAAGGGATGTGAATAAAGGGAATTTTGTAACCCTCGGATATGACTGACTGTACCCATTTGTCTTGGGTGAGGGAAAGCCAGGCTTTTGGGTACAGTGATAATCTTCCCCCGACTGCCTCCGAAGGTGGACAGCCGGGCAGCTCCTCAGGGATGCTGAAAGGGTTTATCAGAGAAAGTTTCTCTGCTACCCTGGTTTTGCGGACCTCCTCTGCCTCTAGGGCGGCGTCTATTGTTATTCCCCCCTCTGCCTCTAGAGGGGAATCGACCTTGTGCATCAGATGAGACTCCCTGAGGCTTACGGAACCACATTTTTCCTCTCCTCTGACCCTTTGGATAAGGTCTAGAAGGGGTAGAAAAATGGACTCCCACGGCAGAGAGTCTTACCTTCCACCTCGCACCTAGTCAATGTATCCTTCACCTGAGGACCAAACAATGTTGAGCCATCAAAGGGGGAATTGGTGAAGGACGCCTTGAAAGGGACCGTAAAATTGAAAGCCGCATCCAGGCGTGACATCATAAAGCTACACCTGTGCCTGCGGCTCTACTCGCCCCATCAGCAGCATATGAGATATGCCGCATGGAGGAGTTAACGATCGAATTCAGGGTTGCCAACTGGGAGTTCATCTTGTCTTGGAACCCCTCAGCTGTTGGATCCTGTATAGCCTCACCCATATCTTTGAGCAAATCTCTCTGGAGACGGGTGAAGTGACACAAGTAGTTCAGCTACCGCACTGAAAAGGTCGCTGACGAAAACATCCACTTACCGTACCTGTCCATGGTCCTAGACTCCTTATTAGGAGGCTGGACAGGTACCGAAGGATCGGCTAACTCCTTCTTAGTGGCTGCGGCCACCACCATGGCATCAACAGAGACACCTTTTGATAGAAACTCTTTCTCCTTAGGGGCAGTAAGAAATTTTGACGGCCTCCTTGGGGTAGGTTCCACTGAATCAGGGGCCGTCCAAGCCTTCCTTGCCACCACTTCCATAAGGGGGTCAAAGGGAGGGGACACCCAGAAGGTGGAAGGGCGAGAGCCAAACGCCTCAAGGTAAACTGACTCGTCCTCTGAAGGGTTAAGGGCAGGCCAGCTCCCCCTCTGTTTCAGGATTTCAAGGATGTCAGCAAAGGAGACATCCTCAGAGGGGGACCGAGGGGAACCTTCAGATTCCTCCAAGTCAGTGTCAGGGGTGATAGACTCAGGGGAGTCAATGTGCTTCCTCTTGCACTGTCTCTTCCGAGGGAGTTCTCCTACCAGATCAGGAGAGGCCTCGGAAGAGGAGGAAATTCCCAATGGGGAAACCTGAGGAGCTGGCTCTCTGCGGTCTGATACAAGGGGATGGGTAGAAATCACCGCAGGCACTGAAGAGGGAGGAGCTGACGGAGCCAACTGTGGGGTAGACACTGGGTCTAGCACGCGCCGCATGACCTCGAAGGCACCCCTATCAGGCAAGGCCGGAGGTCCCCGCTCCGAGGAGACAAGGACCCCCCCCGGCACCGACAGCCACGGCTCCGATGAGCCCCGGCTCCGAACTCAAAGGAGTCGGAGGAGGAATAAAATCAGGGATGGAAATAGCCGCTGACTGTTGAGTAGGGCTATGCAGCATTTGGGCCAGTGCCTCGGACTTGAGAAGTCTACTCACCACCCTTTGTAAATCATGGTCGGACAGCCTGGAGGACCGAGAGTAATGAGACCTATGGTTCCGTTCTGATAGAAGAGGAGATCCCGACGCCGAATGGATGAAGCCGATAGAAGGGGACCTAGACCTCTTCTTAGCAGGTGGCTCCGATAAGCCTATCGGAGCCGACTGAGTCTTGTCAACCTCGGCTCCAGCCGGAGCCGAGGTGATAGTATGAGATTTGGAAACATTGGCTCCAGCCGGAGCCAATGTCGAAGCTGAACTAATGCTTCCAGGGGACTGCTCAGAAACTGGAGCCGATGGTCTGGAAGTCTTAGAAGGCTTCCCAGACACAGACTGGGTCGGGGGCCCTTCAGGCTTTAACAAGCCATGTAATATCAATTTATTTTTGCATTCCTGCAGGACTCTAGGGCTGAATGCATGGCATACAGCACATGAGTCCTGCAGGTGCAAAGGTCCCAGGCAATATACACAAGAAGTGTGACCGTCTGTCAGAGACATTTTCTGACAGCACAAATCACACTTCTTGAAGCCTGAGACCTTGGAGTCTTTAGACATCCTAACTCAGTGTAAAAACAAAAGCACAACACACAAACACACCCTTAAGCAAAATAAAAATCCAGTCACACTGAAGGACTAGGGGAAGGAGAGGGAGAGAGCCAAAGGCCTAAAAGTTAAGAAGGGAATAAAAAGGGATTTCAGACACTAGAGGGGGACCCGATTTAAACTAATGAAATACTATAAATAAAACTATGGTAAAAGGAAAAAAATAGGGGTTGAAATATAAGTTTCTAAACAAGAAAACTTACTAACCTGCCAGAGCCGGTAGAAGAAGCACCTCGTCAGCTAAGGGGCAAACGAGATCTGAGTAGTTACCGCCTAGCATTGTGGGATATAGGAGAGCCTCGAGCCGGTGGAATTAGTTCTCGAGCTTTAGTATTGGCCGAGTCGGAGCCGAGGTTCGGCTCCGAACCCATCCAGCAAGAATGAAGGCGAGATTGACAACTTAACATTGCTGCTTAAGGCTAGGGACATACCTTCCTGAAAGAGACAGTCCAAGAGCGCAGTTATTTCTCTTCATATAGTCCAGAGAGGTATGGCAAGTAATTCACACCAAGATGGACTATGACAGTCATAAGAGCACCTGTTGTTGAGAGACTTGAGTGCATGTGACACGGTGTATCCTGGCAGCTGACTGTGACCTTTCCCTTATCCAGCCTGGTGTGAAGGACATCTGTGTGTCTCACAATGGAATCACTTGTGACTACTATGTTTGGTTTTGTGGTTTGCCTTAAAGGCTTGACTGGTGAGACACTGGTGCATGAGCTATTATGTGCATCGTGTGAGCTATTATGTGCATTTTAGACGTTCTGAAACTGCACTCTATAGTACCATAGTGT
Source organism: Protopterus annectens (assembly GCF_019279795.1). Taxonomy (NCBI): domain Eukaryota; kingdom Metazoa; phylum Chordata; order Ceratodontiformes; family Protopteridae; genus Protopterus; species Protopterus annectens. The sequence goes on from NC_056743.1 coordinate 671,125,516, forward strand.
CTGGTGAGGGTCGGTTAACCAAACCTTTCTCTATTATATTGGAAAAGTGTTTACATCCTATTGCATCTGTAAACAAAAACATTCTTGATGACACTAGAAATTTTTTGTCAGATCTCTACATGTAATAAGGTTAATAGCATTCAGTTTGTTACAATGGATGTGTGTTCACTATTCACTAAAATTCCCAATGAGCAGGGTATCATGGCTCAGAGAATATCTTGTTACGCACAGTGAATATCAAGAAGACGATTTAGAAGTTATTACCACCTTTATGTCTGTGGTATTAACTAACAATATGTTTGTGTTTAATGGGAGGTATTACCTTCAGCTTGACGGCGTAGCTATGGGCACTGCGTGTGTCAATAGCTACGCCAACATATTTATGGCAGCTTGGGAAACCAAACGTATATTAAACAATGAGTTGTATAGCAAGTTCATTCCATTCTACCGAAGTTTTGTGGACGACATCTTTTTTGTATGGATTGGAGATGCTGATGTTTTCCAATAGTTTTGTGGGTATATTCAAAATATTGCTGTATTTTTGAAATCTGACACATCCACATAGGATAGATTTTTTGGATGTCAGGATTAACAAGGATGATATGGATAATGTCACCACTGGAATTTTTAGGAAGTCTTGTACATGTAATAATTTGCTTCACCATAATAGCATGCATCCCCCCATGTGTTTCCCAATGTATTGAGAAGGCAAGCCATTCTAGCATCTAGGATTAATGACACAGATAAAAGATTTGAGGATGAATTAAAGGAGCTCAATCAAAGATTTATATCCAGAGGTTACAAACATTCATACATCAGTCCTATTTTGGAAGATGTAGAACATGATCGAGAGAAGTTTCGTCCTTTTTACTCTAGCAACAGGGATGGGTTACCAGATAGAAAGTCCACTAAATCAGAGAAACAGCATTTGAAGTACTCCAATTATTATAGCAATGATAATACATATATTAGAGAGATCAGTAGACATTGGCAGATTCTTACAACAGAAAGCAGGATTAGCAATATAGTAGGTATGCAGCCAAATTTTATATACAAGAGCAAGAAAAATATCAAGAGAGTGTTATGTGGCAGTAGAAACTACGACCAGAAAATTAACAAGATTGGTGTTGGTGAATTTTGTACAAAGCCTTGTAAAGCTTGTAGTTACTGTTCATATATTAATAATAGTGGACATTTTGTCCACCCAGTTACTACTAAGCAGTTTAAAATTTATGTGTATGCGGATAGTAACAGCATCAATATAGTATATTTAGCTCAGTGCAAAGTTTTCCCAAGTCTTCTATGTTGGAAAGATCAATAGAAGAATGAAAGATCATATTAGAGAATACCTTTACAGTATTACCACGCACAATGTGAATAATGCACTTGCTAAACACATAGCGAACAGCTCTTCTGAGCATCAGTTTAGTTTTATGGTCATAGAAAAGATCAAGGACACTGAAAACAAAGGAGATCTGTCTAATTATACAGATCATCAAGAAATAAAATGGATTATTAGACAGGGTGCATGGCAAAATGGGCCTGAATGGACATTTGCCATTCAGGCCCATTTTAAAAGCCAGGCCATTATTTAATTAAAAATGTGTGTATATATATCAATGTTTTAAAATTCACACATTTACATCCCATACACCTTTTCATATGGGTAGCCCCATATACATTAATGTTTTATATAGATTATTTTTATGTACATGTGTATACATTTTGTTCTCATTGCTGTAGTATGAGGTAGCTCAGTTGGTAGAGCATCAAACTCAATCTCAGGGTCCAGGGTTCAGGGTTCAAGCCCTTGCTTGGGCGCTGATATATAAATTTTTTTCTCCTTTTTGGATTGATGTTATCCTTTTAAGAAGTGCAGTTCATAATGGCCCTTTTAAGAAGTTAAATAATTGAATGATGTAGTGTGTTTTACTTACTGTTATTGATTCTTGTAGTTTTAAAAGTTTTATATAAAACACACTTAGAAAAAAATGTTGCATTAAGGTCTGATGAAGCGGTGATTTTACTCATGAAAGCGCTAACCTACTTGTTTTTATTTTAATAAACACTAGCTGTGTTTCAAACTCCATACTGGATTTTATTCAGCATATTTACATTTGAATTACAGTGATAAGCAGGAATATTTCTGGATTGCCTGTTATCTCATGTTTTGAAGGTGTGTGATTGCTGAGCTGTATATGGGAGTGGGGTAAAAAAAAAAAAAAAACCTTTGCGCGTTTCCTTTACTTGTGTAGGTTTCTTTCAATTTTATTAAGCTGGAATTACTGCAAACGTGTGTACATTGCTAACAGCAATGACTCGCTATGTATGGGCTTTATCGTTATTTAAACAGTTGTACAACTGCAAAGTTATCATACAAAAGTAAACGGGTGTGGTGGGAACCCCCACCTCATAGAAACATGAATTTCTGCAGTTCTGCAACATTTTTAGCAAGTTTTTTTTTTATTTTATTTATACTTTTACTGGTTAGTCCCACTAAGCTAATAGCCTCTCTGAGGGGAGACTCAAGGTATTCATTCTAACTTGGAGAAATTTGACCAGGGCAGAGGGGAACTTCCCCTACTCTTTTTGATAAGTGTGTTGGGATCTTTTACAACTAACTCAAGCAGATGGGGCCTTGGTTTAACATCTCACCAACGGAAGGAATTATACAAGATACTTAGAAGTTCTGATGAATTGAAATCTCAGTCTTTTCAATAAGCTTTGCTTACACAGGTTTTGCATTCCATAACTTAATATATGCACAACGTGTTCACAAGTCTGTCAATCACTCTCTACTGTTCATAATGAACTGAAGGTTCTAACACTTATTTACTTTTCATTGGTTTACCAAACAAAAAAAAAAAGCCAGACAGACTGCACACAATGTTTTGAGATAAATCTTGATAGGCAGGATGTGAAGTGATATACCAGCATTTGCTACAAGAACAATGCTCAAGGGTAAACTCCCTTTTCGTATATTGGTTCACAGGAAAGTACTAGACTAGGTGCCCTTGAGGGACATTTCAAGCCTAGTCAATTTCTCTTTTTGTGCTCAAAATGAAGCCAGGCAAGACAGCCGGAGGTTGGTTATGTTTGGATGAATCATGCCTGTCAGGAGAGACAGGAGGTATGGAATCAGATCCAGAATCCAAGGCTACTGCAAGTGATGCCAAATGAAGGGTAACCATGGCAGCTTTCTGAAGGAATTTTAGAATTAATGGTATGGGTGGAAAAGCGTAGAGTAGACCAGGGGGCCAATTGTGAAGTAGAGCATCCCTCTGTGATTCCCCCCTGTTGGGGAATTAGGGCAAAGTAGCTGTTGCATTTGTTGTTTAGAGGAGAGGCATTGCAGCAAGACTGGCCCCACTGACAGAAAATGGTTTCCGTGACATTCTTGATGAGGGACTATTTGTGAAGTAGAAGAATGCACCTGCTCAGTTTTCTGCTATCACATTGGATTTCCCCGGAATGTATGTTGCTATAAGAAAGGATGAGATTGCCACTGCCACGCACTGAGAACTTCTTGACACAAGGGGAAGGATTTGGTTTCTCCTTGTTTGTTAATGTACCAAACTACTGACAGACTGTCTGTCTGTACTGCGAACATCCCTAAGGGGAGAGCATCCTGGAAGGCCTGTAATGCTAAAAGCACCGATCTCATCTCTAGGATATTGACATGCAAGTTTGCCTCTGCAGGGGACTAAGTGCCCTGGACTGTCTTCCCCAAAAAATGCTCCCCCCACACTTGGGAAACGTCTGTGGTCATCATGGTCTTGGGCTGAGGGGGGAATAAATGGACGGCCTTGTAGAACCTGATGTGACTGAATCCACCATTTGAGATCTTTCTCACATGTCTGATGATTCATATCTGATAAGATATGGGCTGGTAAAGTATTGACCATTGTGTTGTTGGCATCCACTACAGAATTCTCATGTAAAATCTGTCTAAAGGTACTAGTGGTATCGCTGCTGCCATTGATCCTAGAGCTTGAAAGACCAGGCATGCTGAAACCTATGTACTACAGATTATTTTTCTGACCTAGAACTTTATGGTCTGAACTCTTGAGGGCAGTAGCAAAGCTGTGGTTGACTGTGTTGAGGATTGCTCCTATGAATTCTAAAGTCTGAATTGGTTCTAGTTGAGACTTTTTGTAGTTTATGGTTATCCCCAGAAGACCGCATGCCTGAATAACCTGGTCTCTTGCCCCTCATCAATTAATGCCTGGTTGGAGCAGAAATGAGCCATCATCTAAATATGGAAACACCCGGAATTCCTGCAGTCTCAAGTGAGCTGCTACTTACTGCCATGCAACTTGGTGAACACCCTGGGGGCTGTGGTGAGACCAAAGGGCAGAACTCTGAATGGGTAATGAATGGCTCCAAGCCATAAGCGTAAATACTTTCTGGATTGTCTGTGTTCATCTTTATTTAATAGTATGCATCCTGAAGACCTACTGAGCACATCCAGTCATCCTTGCCCAGGAATGGGAGAATGGACTGAACTGCGACCATCTGAAACTTGGTTCGTAACTGACTTGTTTAAGATACAGAGATTCAAAATTGGTCTCCAGTCGCTTGTTTTCTTTGGCACTAAAAAGAACCTTGAGTAAGCTCAGGATTCTATCTGGTGTGGTGGGACCACTTGGAGGGCTCTTTCTTGCAGCATTTAAATTTGAATTGCTGCTTGTTCCCTCTGAGGGCAACATCTGGGAAAGAAAGATTTTCTGGACCCCTGGTTTTGTGGGCCACTTCTGCCACAGGGGCATCGTCATCTATTAGAGTTCCCGCCTCTGCCTCTGGGGGAACCTCCTCCACGTGTGTGTTCATGAACCACATCTTCTGGCCACCTTGTTGATTCCTAGAAAAGGATCTTTGAGGGGACACAAAAACATACACCCACCGCAGACAGGTTCTTTCCATCCTTTTCACACCTAGATAGTGTGCCCTTCACCCTAGGGCCAAGCAAAGACATGCAGTGAAAGGGAGCATTGGCGAACAAGGACTTGATGGGCTCCGCAAAAATCACATAAGGGCATCCAGCCATGCCTTCTAATGAAAATGCCTGAACCCGCCTCCCTTGAAGTTCCTTTTGTTACATTTGAGACCAACCTCATGGACAAATTAGAAATGGATTGCAGGGTAGCCAACTGAGAAATCGCAGCCGACTGAATTTCCTCAGAAACCGCTCCTGAGAGGGTTTTTGACAACTCCATAAACAAATTTCTTTGAAGCCTTGTAAAGCATACCAAATAACTGAGAGACCTTAAAGCGAAGGTTGCTGATGCATACACACGCTTCTTAGATCTGTAGATAGCCCGCGATTCCATGTTGGGGGGATGGACAGTGGAACTCTCTTTGGCAAGTTTCTTTTTGGTGTCTGCCGCTATGACTATGACATAAATGAGCATCCCTTTTCCCCAAAACTGCTTGTCCACAGATGGTGCCATAGCCATACCTGGTCTCCAAAGTATAGGTTCAATGGTGTCAGGTTTCTTCCACGCTCGCTGACAGATCAACTCAATGAGCTCATCAGTGGGTGGATTCACCCAGGACATAGATGGGCTAGTACCAAAGGCCTCCAGGAATACGGACTCTTTGGACAAAGGGCTGCTGGTCATCCAGGCATCTCTCTAAGGATTTCAAGGAGGTCTCCTAAATGAGATGTCTTCAGAAGGTGACGATGGGGACTCTTCACAGTCATCAAAATCTGTACCTTCTGTGATGGACTCCTCTGGTGAGTCTAAGTGCTTCCTCTTGCACATCTTGTTAGGGACCTCTTCCATGGGATGATTTGGAGAGGTATCAGAAGAAGAAATTAAGATTCCCAGTGGAGAAGCCTGGGGTCTTGGTACTGGCTGGCCATGCTGAAAAATCTGGTGAAACTCTGAATGCGGAGATGTCAGGGTTGAGAATCAAGGAGGTGAGATCCATCCATTCTGTCGAGGCACAGAAAACTCTCAGAACAACCTCGAAAGCAGATCGCCCCAGAGAAAGGGAAGACCTCTGATCTGAGAAGGCAAGCTTCTGGACTGTGGCCTTCCCCTGCTCTGAAGGCAAAATCCCCAGAGGTGGAAGGAGTCGACCTGTCCAATGCCAAAACTCTGAACTGCAGCGACAGCTCAGAAAGCCTCAGTCGACAAACACCTCAGAGCCAACAGGGAAGATTGGCTCCAAGAGCTTTCTGGATCCAACTGGATTGGAGTGCCAGAGTAAGCTTAGGATCAGAGGATACAGCAATCCTCAGATCTGAGCCCAGACAGATCTGGGCAGCTAGGATCCAAAAACTCTAAGACCAATGAAGGTGTCAGAGGAGACACTTGTAGTGGGGTGTACTGGAATGGATGATCTGAACCAGATGGGTAAGGAGCCAAGGGGACACCCATCTGACCCTGAGCAAAGCGGATTTTTCTCAGCACTCTTTCCACATCATCTTCTGTAAGGCTCCTGGAATAAAGACCAGAAAAGACTGAAGGAGACCTTGGTCTTTCCAGAAAGGGGGAGGGTACCCTAGAGGGTACCAGATCCACAGAGGGTGACTATTTAGTCCTTGGCAGTACAGTAAATTTACACAGACTGGCAACAGCCAAGTCCAAAGAAGATTGTCTGGGATCCAAGGGCATAGAATCTAATGAAATATTAGTGTTTTTGGATCTGAGGTTGAAGCCTGATCTAAAACTTTTTTTCTTGAAGACTCCAAAGCTGAAGACGAGGAGGAAGCCTTCAGAGACCCTGTTTGTGTCTTGGACTTTAACTTGTAAGACTTGTGTCCAGACATAGCCGTTCCGAAGGAAGACGGCAGGAGTCCTCCTTTTAAGATTATTTTTGTGTTCAGAGCCCTGGGATTGAACACTATTTAGCTGGACTGCTTCATGTACTCTGCCTGAATATTGCTGATCTCTGCCTGCATTTTATTTTGAATTGAAGTTTTTCATTTAAGGTTTGGTTACTACTATTTCGTACCTTATTCTTGTATTACATGTGTTTTGTTTTAAGTTTTCTGTTCTGTTGGAGTTTTAAGAGGTCTTGGCTAGGGTCAGTTAGAAAAGTAAGCAAAGAATTCATTTGCAAACAGTGAATAACATCAGCTTATTAGTGGGAGGAGCTGAGAAATTGCATTCCTAATTTAGCTAGAAATATCTCTATTAAGCTGGACTGTTGTCTGACTTGCTTGCTGTACTCTGCCTGAATACTACTGATCTCTGTTTGCATTTGAGTTGCCTGCCCCTACTATAAACCTGATTTTGGACACTCCTCCCAGTCCTACATCAGCTCATTCTGAGTACAGACATATCATTTGAGAAGGCCAACACACTTAGTTTCTTAACTTTGAATTGTCTTCTGTTTTCTCCCTTCCCACAACTTAAAAAATTGCACTTTATTCATCTGCTTTTACTGTACTTGTGTTTCTTCCTACTTTATTGCTTTGCTGCTTGTTCTTAAAAGTGCTCAATTGCATTTAATCTGCTGCAATTACTACTGCTTGATAGTAGCCTGATTAAATTGTAACTGCTATTCTAAGCCTCTTAGCTTTGGTTTAAGCACTTGGGCTTCAGGCCAGTTGTTTTACATTAAGGTTTGTAGTCTACACTCTTGTGGCAGGAGAGATAGCTTACATCCTTCTAAGTTGTGAATTGCTGGTTGAAAGCTTAGTGCGTCTGTTATTCTAAAAGTGTCTTAGTTCTGGTTTAAGCGCCTGGGCTTCAGGCCAGTTATTTTACATTAAGAAGGTTTGTGGTCTACACTCTTGTGGGAGGAGAGGGTAACCTCTGCCCTTCTGAGCTGGGAGTGGCTGGTGGAAAGCGTATTGTGCCCACTTATCAGATATGCTTCACCTATGCTGAATTATACACCAATGCTTTATACAACCACCTATCTAACAGAACTGTAGATCACAGCATGTGTATGTACCTTTCATAGGTTGATACTAGGCTATCTGCCCTGGGGCATTTATAAGCCTAGCCAGACTGCGTCTGGCTTTCTCCACCCTTTTAGATTAGTTGACTGTACCTCTGTATAGTAGGTCACAGAAGATAGCCCTTTTTAGGTTAGTTTACTGTGCCTCTGTCTAGTAGGGACACAGAAGAGATCCCAGAGGAAAACCTACGATCTCCCATCCACTCATCAAGATTTCTCTTGAAGAGGGTCATTGAGGGGCTCTGCCTAACATGGATTGGGATTTTGTTCCAGAGTGAGGGGAGCCTCTAGGATATGAATCTGTCCCTCCAGCATGTCCTATTTATTTCTGTGCTGAGGTTTAAGTCCCTGGAGCGTGTAGCTCTAAGGGATTTGGATTTCCTGAGGTGGAGCATGTCCATTAATTCTGGGTTGGACATGGCTTTATACATCAGGCACAGATCGCCTCTGAGTAGGCGGTAAGCAACAGAGTAGAGCTGGAGCTTCTTTAGCCTAACTGCGTAGGGCATCTGTTTGAGTCCCTTGATCCTCTTGGTGAGGTACTTTTGGGGTCGTTCCAGTTGCTGCAGGTGTCGGGTAAGGTACATCCCAAATGGGACACTGTATTCAATTATGGGCCTGATGAGTGATGAGTAGAGGGGCACAATGACCTCTCGATCTAGATGTGAACCCTTTCGTGATAAGGTGGGCTATATAGAAGGTCTTTCTAACCACTTTGGCAATGTGATTGTCAAAGGAGAGATTGCTATCTACTTGGGTCCCCAAATCCCTAATTACTTCTTCCAGATTAATGGATTACCACCTATGTGGTAATTTGTGGGCACTTTGTTTTTCCCAAAGGGGATGACTATGCATTTTTTGGCATTTAGCTTTAGGCCATGGCTCTGGCACCAGTTATCAGTCTCTGTGAGACCCTTTTGGAGGATGCTTGCGTCAGACGGTGAGTCGATTATGGCACCCAGTTTGCAGTCATCTGCGAACCTGGTCAGCCATAGTCCTCCCGTGTTAGCCTGTAGCTCAGAGAAATATATACCGAACAATAGAGGTCCCAGGACTGAGCCTTGTGGGACGCCACTTGTAACTGGTTTAGAGTCTGACATAGCACCTACAATTCTGACCATGTGAGTTGTATCCCTGAGCCAGTTTGCAACCCATCTTGTGACATAGGGGTTGATATTTAAGCTGGTGAGCTTATTTATGATGCCCGAGTGGGGTATTGTGTCGAAGGCTTTTGCAAGGTCCAGGTAGGCTGTGTGGACTATCTTCCCTTCATCTATGGCCTTGGTGACTGTTTCAAAGAAGTCGACCAGGTTCAAGAGGCAAGATTTGCCCTTAAAGCCAAACTGGGTAGGATCCAGTATTTGGAGGTTCCCAATGTCTTTGTTTATGAGTTCCATGATGATACGCTCCATAGCTTTGCTGACCAGGCTAGTCAGGCTTATAGGGAGATAGTTTCCGGGGTCTGTTGTGGCACCACCTTTGTGGAGTGGGACTACTGTTGCTGTACGCCATTCCTTGGGTACATATCATGTAGTAAGGCTGAGACTGAACAGTGACTTTATGTGAGGGTTCAGTTCTTCTTGGAGCTCGTGTAAGACGCAGCCCGGGACATCGTCCGGTCCCATTGATGCTGTGTTTTTTGCTTTGGAGAGGGCAACTCTCACTCTGTTGGGATAGACATTTGCTCTTTTGGGGGGGGGGGGGGAGTTTGCACTGAACCTGTCTGCCAGGATGTTGGCAATGTCTGTGGGTTCAGTGTATTTTTTGTCATTGTGCACTAACTCAGAGCATATCTGGGAGTTGCCACCCAGGTTTATGACATAACTAAAGAAGGCCTTGTGATTATCTTTAGTGTCTTGTGCAATTTTTCTTTTGAAGCTAGCCTTAGATGATTTTATGAGGGATCGTAGTTTCTTGCTAGTACTGATCAGAGATGCCTTTCCTTTTTGGGATTTTGCTCCATCGTGTAGTAGCTTCCGCCTTCTGTTGTATAGCTTATTTATGGCTGGGGTCCACCAGACAGGTCTCCTGCCTTTGGAGGAGTGAGTCTTGGTTTTATTTGGGATAGCACGATCCATGCATTCCTGTAGGTGTCCAGAGAATGCGTTTGTAAAGGATTCTGCGGTTTGGGACGTATTTTCCACTGGCCCGGGGGCTTTGAAGGATTCCACCTCGGTTTTGAGAAGTGTGAAGTTTGCTTTTAAGAAGCATTTCCAGATGAAGCACATGCATATAAATATTGAGCACGTGCAGGCAACAGTGCCATTTTTAGAGAACAGCCAGTGTTAACATACATGAGTGTGGTAAGTCAGTTTATAAGTTAAAGTTACAAAGCCTCATTTCTGATGTGTTTGTGTGTAATAAAGCTGCTTGAACTGAACCCACAAATGTTCGTCTGTTTTATCCTGACCAGACACGCGACATGGTGTCAGAACCGGGATCAGATGAACACCTTCTTTAAGCCATGAGGTGCAGAGTTGAAGGTGAAGGCAGATTAAACTGGCTGTGTGAGAGAGAGCTAAGCCAAACAAAAAAAGGGCCAGAAACGAGCTAAAGGCAAAGAAAACTGCACAAATAATTTATTTGGCAAAGAAAGTAAACAGCACATTTATAAGGAACAAAATGAATTATTAATCAAACGAGTAGCACAAAAACGTACCATCAAACAAAACGCATAAAATGCATTGCTAATTAAACAAAATGTTTGAAACCACAATATTTGATAAAATTAGCAGAGATATTCATATGGGGTTCAGAATTAACTTTGGTTTGCATAACAAGCACATCTGAAGTAAAATGGGCACAAGAAAAGTATAATGACCATAAGAGATTAAAAAGGTAAAAAGAGTGTAATAAAAGGTCAAATTAAGCTTAAAGAGCAAGGCAACTGCATGTTTTTAGTAAAAGACCACGTTTGGGCACAAACTACTATTTTGCATTGACCGAAGCCATTCAAAGCATAACTAAAGTTGTTTGAAGGGATTCAGAGGGTGCAAAGTGCTTGTAGTGTGTGCGTTTTACCATGGTGCAATTACTTCAAAGAATGTGCTGTGTGCAAAGTACAGTTATATTGCAAAGTACAGTCATTTCAAAATTTTTTTTGTGCTGTGTGCATTTATTTGCAAAGTGCCGCCATTTCAGTGCGTTTCTTACACTGTACAAAGTTACCGCACAAAGTACAGCCATTTTGAAGAGTTTCTGTGCAGTGTACAGTTTATCTGCAAAGTGCATTAATTTCAAAGTATTTCTTACTCTGAGCTTTTTCTGCTGTGTACAGTTTATTCGCAAAGTATAATCATTTCGAAGTATTTCCTACACTGATGAGGAGTGGTTTCATAAAGTACAGTGATTTTAAAGTGCTCTTGTGCTACCCAGACTTATTTAGCAAAATGCAGTTATTTCAGAGAGTCTGTTGTGCTACTGGGCATAATTACAAGTACTGGCACAAAGTTCTGGCATATATTTGTGAGTGTATGCTCGTACATGACTTTAAGCACCTTTACTACTGTGTGCTGATATAGCAGAGGCATTTCACAGACTAAGTCAACTTGTGTTTGATCATAATATAGCAGAGAATTGGAGGGTATTCAAGCAGGAATATGATATTTCCATACAAGCCGCTTATTCTGACAAAGATGCACATATACAAGGGCATTCATTTTGCTTAGCTTAGCTGGGTCAGAAGCCACTGAAAGAGGGTTCATTTGTGTATGCACTAACAGTATATGCAGGAGGGGGGGGGACTGCCATGCTGTGGTACCAGCTGAATCAAAGGAAGACCCATGAGTGCTTACAATGTAAATTTAGAGAAATGTGCAACCCCCAGACAAATGTTACATTAGAGAGGCACTTATTTTATACAAGAGACCAAAGGCCAGTTGAAATGTTTGCAGCTTATATCACTGACTTGAGAAACAAGGCTAAAACGTGCAGATTTGGTGACATGAAAGATGACTTAATAAAGGACAGATGTGTGTGTGATATTAATAGTTCTGCAGTAAGAAAGATTTTGCTTCAGGACAGTGATTTAACATTAAGCAAAGCCAGAGAGATTTGTCAAATCTATAAGCTCACAGAAAGGCACATGAGTATGCTTACAAGTGATAAGAGCACAGTTTCAACAGCTTCTACAGCAAACTTGGACAGCATGCAACACGTGGCAAGCAGAAACAGGCTTAAGCACATGGCAGCAGCAACCCTGCGGGTGTGGCAGGGAGATACCGTAGCTTTCTACCAAGTTCCAAGACTAGCCCAGTAAAAAGGGCATGCTCAGCACAGTATAAGGGTGAGGCAGCAAAACCCAAGTCATGTCTTATTGTTTGTTAACTGTCGTAATTGTGGTGCCAATTAGTCTAAAAGAGAAAAGTGCTTAGCATTTGGTCAGCAATGCTAGAAGTGTAAAAAATGGAACCATTTTCAAAGGTTTTGTAAATTAAGCAAGCCTCATTCAGTTAAGAAAGGTCACTCAAAAAAGCAGGTTGATCATATAGAGATCTGCAACCCTACTTTCTATGTAGATGGTGTATCAGCGGTCAGTGAAAAGGTTAATGCAGTAGATTTGGAAAAACAACAGTCCCAAGGATGAAGCAGCAGCAAAAACTAATAAAAACCAAACCACCGATCTGACCGAACAATGAAGGAAACCACAAACAGTAGCGATAAACAGAGTTTAATATCGCTTTCGTCTCAAAAGACTTCTTTGGGGTTTTTTTTGTTTTTTTTTTCATTCTGAAGAATTTGAGACGAAAGCGATATTTCCTTCATTGTTCGGTCAGATTGGTGGTTTGGTTTTTATTATAATGCAGTAGATTTGTTGGCAAAGAATGAAGCATTTTGTACTGTCCTGATCAATGGTAAACCCACAGAGCTCAAAGTAGACACTGGTTCAAAGTGTAATATAATGTCAACAGAAACATTTGCTAAAGTGAGAGATGTGAGCAACAATTTGGGCAATTGTGCGAAACTTATTGCTTATGGAGGTGATGAGATTCAAACCAAAGGCTCACTAGTGTTTTCATGGTATTCGGCTGGAAACCGTTAAAAGCTTGTAATCTTATGTAGTCCAAAGACCTGTGTAGTCATTATTAGGTCTCAGACACAGTTTGAGAATGAAACTCTTCCTTTTACCAAGGAGGTACATCATATAAGCACAAGTTCCAGTTCCAGGTTCAGTGATACCATTTTCTCGGAGTATGCTGACGTGCTTGACGACAAGCTAGGAAACTTCCAGTTGTGTATTCCATGAAAGTAGACCCAGAGGTCAGACCAGCAAGGAGACTTCCAATAGCTATGCAGGACAAAAGTCAAGGTCCAGTTAGATAAAATGGTGCAGCAAGGTGTGATCTGTCCAGTCACAGAACCGAGTGGGTATCTTCCATGGTAGCTGCTCACACGAAGACTTCAGATGAAATCAGAATATGTGTTCACCCAAGAGACTTGAACAAGGCATTAAAAAGACCTCATCATCCTATGCGTACAGTCGAGGAGATTGCAACCCTCATGCCAAATGCCACTGTTTTTTCTTTCTTAGATGCAGAGAGTTCATTTTGGCAAGTAATGCTTGATCGCAAATCCTAACTACTGACTATATTCAGTACACCATTTGGCAGATGCAGATTCCTCAGGATGTCTTTTGGAATAAATTCTGCCACTGAAGTCTTTCAGCGTGCAATGGAGCAAATTTTTTCAGGCTACCCGTGTGCAACACTAGTTGATTTACTAGTTGGAGGTAATGGTGAAGCAGAGCATAACAGAAACCTGAGGAAAGGTCTGGACAGAGCGCATGATGTCGATTTAAAGCTCAATCCTCTTAAGTGCAAATTCAGACTACCAGAAGTTACTTACGTAGGTCATTTATTTACCAGTACAGGCTTACGACCAGATCCTTCCAAGCAAGCAGCCATTCTTGAGATGCCAGCACCTGACAATGTCCAAGCCCTACAGAGTTTTCTTGGTATGGTTATCTATATGGGCAAATTTATCCCTGAATTTAGTGAGTTATCAGCACCTTTGGGAGAGCTGACACGTAAAAATGCTGCATGGTCATGGTTAGACCACTACCACAGAGCATTTGATAACCGCAAACAGCAAATTGCTAACCTGCTTACATTGAGATACTACAATGTCCACAAACCACTAGTTCTTTCCTGTGATGCTTCAAAGTTCGGTCTTGGTGCAGTTATTCTTCAATAGGGCAGACCTGCCAAACTGAGATGCAGTATGTTCAAACTGAGAAGGAACTTTTGGTAGTTGTGTTTGCATGTCCGAAGTTCAATGATAACATTTATAGCTGAGCTATCCTGATAGAAACCGACCACCAACCTCTAGTCACTATTTTAAAGAAGCCTATTTATTCCGTTCCAGCAAGACTACAAAGAATGATGCTCAAATTGCAAAAAAAAAAAGAAGTTATGTCTTACCACAACTTTACATCTGTGGTTCATCTTCCTTCATTCATCACTGATAGGTTCAGTTCTGAGCCCTTGGAACCTAGTCAGCCTTTTTACCAAGCTCACACCAGCCAAAAAACTCTTGAGTTAAGTCTCTACCCAGAATGTCCTTCTCCCTGTTACCTCAAATCGAATTAGCTAGAGAAAAAGAAGTAAAGCCGAGGCCACTTCTGTGCAAATACCCTAGAGCAGCACTTAGACCCAAAGCATCCCCCAGGAGCCTTTGGAGGGGGAAGAAGGGTGGGAAGTGAGAAATGGAAGAAGATGAACAACACAGATGGAATGTTATGGTAACACATAACTTCTTTATCTGATATTGTTAATCTTTTTCCATTCATCACTGAGGGACAGAATCCCAAGCTACCTTGAGGTCCACGGGTGGCCCTTATGGAAGAACATTCCTGAGTACCATTGAGCTAAAGGCATCTCTCCCTCTGGAGACCAAATCCAACTTGTAATGACAGATAAAGGTATGAGGTTTAGCCCACGTAGCTGCTGCGCAGATGTTATCCATGGAAGCCCTGGAATGGAAAGCTACAGATGTTGCCATAGATCTAGTGAAGTGAGCTTTTAACTTTTGGCATAGATTTTTTTACTGAGGGAATAGATGAAAAGTATGCAGTCCCTTAGCCATTTTGATAATGTAACCTTGGAAACAGGCTCTCCCATTTTGGGTGCAGAAAAAGAGATGAAAAGCTATTCCGATTTGTGGATAAGTTTGGTCCTGTCTAGGTAGAATCTCAGTTGTCTATGTACGTCTAAAGTGTGAAGGCAGTACTCTCCTCTACTGGCAAAATTCGAAAGAACACTGGTAGATCAATGGTCTGGTTTATGGAGAATTCAGAACAACTTTGGGAAGGAAGGATGGATTTGTCCGAAGTGATACTCTGTCCTTATGAAAGACCAGATAGGGCCTCTCGATACACAATGCCTGCAGCTCTGAGACCCTTCTGGCAGACGTGATGGCTACCAAGAAAGTACAGTTGTGTACACTTAACATAAATGTAGATGTTTGAGTGTATTCACTGTTGCAGTCATTACACTTGGGTTATCTGCCTGCAGGTAGCCCTCAGTCAGCCTGAATACCACAGACTTAGTATTTCAGCGTCGGTTGCTGTCGCTCCAGGACTGACGTCAGGTCGTCAGGGGTATAAAAACAGGCAGCAGACGCAATTACATCAGTTTTTCTTGCCCCAAACGTCAGGAAAGCAGGCTAAGTTATGGTGGGGAAAACACCACCAGTAAAAAAGTAAATACCTATACCAATAATAATAGCCACAGAGAGGAGATAGACAAAGACTAGGGGGCTGGAGGGAGGGAAAAGTACAGTTTTGTACCTACCATAAATGTAGATGTTCGAGTGCTAATACAGCTGCAGTAATCACATATGGGTTTTCAGCCGTCAGGCGGTCCCTCGGTCGGCCGAATTCCAAAGTCTTGGTCCGGCGTCGGTTGTCGTCGCTTACTCTTCTGACGTCAGGAAGGCCAGAGTATATAAGACACAGCCGACGCCATGTTCTTCAGTCTTTCTTGCCCCAGATGTCAGGTGCCCCCAAAAGGAAGGCAATACATAAATAAGGCTTATCCACATATGCAAGCAATGCAATGTAATGAAAAATTAGTGTAAGCAAGCAAATAAAACATAGCAGGATAACCCAGTCAGGTGGTATGAAGTGGTTGTTAGGCCCCATGCCCTTACCAAGTGGGGAAGGAGGGAGGGAAACCTGTACTGCACCTGTATTAGCACTCAAACATCTACATTTATGGTAGGTACAAAACTGTACTATGTTCATCGTGCATACAGCTGCAGTAATCACATATGGGTAGAGTCCCAAAGCTATGCATAGGGTGGTAGGTACTATGAGGAACTGGGTTGAGCCAGAATGACCTGCAAAACAGCAGTGGCAAAGCCTGCTCTTGTTCTGGAATATAAGGGCAAGTGGTAGTGTTTTGTGAAGGTATGTACAGAACTCCGTGGCTGCCTCCAAAATATCCTTAGTAGGAACACTTCTGAGGAAGGCTGTAGAGGTGGCTGTGGCCCTGGAGGAGTGAGATCTGATACCAGTAGGGACAGATTTCCCATGATAGGAATAACAAAACCGTATGCAGTGGCCAATCCACTTGGAAATGGTCTGTTTGGTAACTGGTTTCCCTTGAGCCCCTATGGCATAGGACACAAAAAGTTGTTCTGATTTCCTGAAGGACTTTGTTCTGTCCAAATAGTAACGTAGCTGCCTATGGATGTCTAAAGAGTGAAGCAGCCTTTCCTCTGTGTTTTGAGGGTTAGGATAAAAGGTAGGTAGGTGTATGGCTTGGTTTAAGGCTACCCTGGATACCACTTTTGGCATAAAAGATGGGTTGGTACGAAGGGAAACCCTGTCCTGATGGAAGATGAGGAAGGGCTGCACCGCTATGAGGGCCTGTAGTTCAGAAACCCTACGAGCTGAAGTGATGGCCAGAAGGAAAGCTGTTTTCCAGGACAAATATTGCAGATCTATTGAGGCAGCAGGTTCAAAGGGAGGCAATGTTAATTTTTCTAGTATGTAATTAAGGTCCCAGGCTGGTATTGGTTGCTTCCTTGGAGGTCTTATAGGTTCATAGAGGTTCATAGATTAGTACTAGGCTAACTGCCCTTGTGGACCATTTTCAGCCTAGCCAATTACCCCATGTGAGAATCAAACCCTGCACCTTATGTTTCTAAGGTAAACACCTTAACCATTATGCCAACCTCCCACCCCAATAAAGTTGTTTACAGAGATTTTAGATGTTCATAGGTTCATAGATTAGTACTAAGCTAACTGCCCTTGCAAGCCATTTTAAGCCTAGCCAATTATCCCTTGTGAGGCTCAAACCCTGCACCTTGTGTTTATAAGGCAAACACCTTAACCATTAGGCCACCCTCCCATATTATATTCTTAGCCCCTCTGAGGAACTGCCGTAAGAGTGGGTGAGAGAATAAAGGAGGATCCGTGTTGAATTCTGCAGAAATGGCTGAGGCATGTATTTTTATGGAAGAAAATGAAAGTCCACTGTTCAGCAGTTCAGCTAGGTACTGTAAAACCTGAGGCAAGTTCAATTTTCTAGGGTCCTGGCCTCTTTTCTCATTCCAACAGCAAAACAGCTTCCATTTTGCGGAGTAAGCTTTTCTAGTAGATGGTCTTCTGGCCTCCAAAATGACATCCTGCACCTCCTTGGAGAGTAGGGTCTGTTGTGGTGTTAAGGAATTTTCCATGCAGCGAGGTTGAGTGTTTTCAGCTGACTGTGAAGAGTTTTGTAGCTGTTCTGAGTCAGCAGAAGAGGTATTAGAGGCAGGGACCAGGGAGGAGTATGTGTTAGGCTCCTCAGGAGTGGATACCAGTGTTGCCTTGGCCAATCTGGAGCAATCAGTATCATCCTCGGTTTGTCTGTTCTTGCTGTCAAAAGCACCTTGGGCAGAAGAGGCAGAGGTGGGAATGCATAAACTGTCCATGCTGTCCAATTGAATGAAAGGGCGTCCACTTTCCAGGCCTTTGGATGGAAGGTCCTTGAGCAAAACTTTTTCAATTGATGGTTCCTGTGGGAGGCAAAAAGATCTATGTCTGGCCTCCCCCACGCTTGGATTATCTCTGTAAACACCTGAGGATGTAACTTCCATTCGTGTGGATCTGTCATATTTCTGCTTAGAGTGTCTGCCAGTGTGTTTTCCAGTCCTGGCAAGTACTGTGCTTGAAGTTCGATTTGTCTTTCCAGAGCCAAGTTCCAAAGAGTCATGGCTAGTCTGCACAAGGGGTATGAATGTGTTCCTCCTTGTTTGTTTATGTACCACATTACCGTGGTGTTCTGTTCTTATCAGTAATTGTCCTGGATGCAGGAAGTCCTTGAAAGCTGTAATTGCATTTATTACTGCTAGCATTTCTTTTTGATTGATGTGAAGGTGTTTTCCTTTTGGGACCATCTGCCCTGAATGCACCTGTCCTTCATGTGCGCCCCCCAGGCGTAATCTGAGGCATCTGTGGTTATGACTTGTTTTGCTTGAGGCTTGCAGAATGGAAGGCCTGCGTTTACTTGACATGCTTGGGCCTACCATAGAAATTCCTTTTGCAAACATGGAATTACTGGTATAATTGCTTCCAAACTGTGACTGTGTTGAGACCATAGATTTTTTAGGTACCATTGAAGTTTCCTCATATGCAGCTTTGCACATGGGATTAGAAGAATGCAAGATGCCATGAATCCCAGAGCCTGCAGGATTTTCCTTGCAGTAAGCCTGGTACTTTTTGCTAGTGTTTTGAAGTACTGAGATAGTTGCCCTTGTTTTTCTGGTGTAAGATATGCCATCTGGGTGTTTGTGTCCAAGCTGGCACCCAGGAAGGTTATTTTCTGAGATGGTGTTGGCCTTGATTTCTCCTTGTTGATGGTATATCCCAGAGAAAGCAGTAACCGTGTCACATATGCCAGACGTTCCAGTAGTATGTGTTTGCTGTCCGCTTGGATCAGGCAGTCGTCCAGATAAGGGTAAATTTGTATCCCTTGAAGTCTGCAGTAGGCAATCACTGATGCCAGGCACTTTGTGAATACTCTGGGCGCAGTAGATAAGCCAAAGGGCAATGCAGAGAATTGATAGTGGATTGAACCTGCAAGAAATCTGAGGTATCTTCTGCAGCTTTGTCTGATTGGGACATGCAGGTATGCCTCCTTGAGGTCCAATGTTACCAGCCAAAACTCCTTGCCCAGCATGGGAAGAAGTTGCTGTAATGTGAGCATCTTGAATTTTGATGCAGTAGAAATGTGTTGAGGATGGATAAGTCCAGAATGGGTCTCCAGTCGGTTCCTTTTCTTGGTACCAGAAAGAGTCTTGAATAAAAACCTTGACCTTGTTGGTGCGTAGGTACCTTTTGTATAGCTCTCATGTTTAGGAGCTTTGAAATTTGCAGTTGTGCCTCTGCCCTTTGATTTTGTGGCAGGTTTGGCATGCCTCTCATTTTTGGAAGAGTGTGAAATTGAAATTTGTAGCCTCTGTTTATAATGTCCAGTATCCATTTGTCTGTTGTGACAATATGCCAATTGCTTGCAAATATGCTAGTTTCCCTCCCAAAGGTGCTGCCAGCTGAGACTTGCTTGGCATGGAAATGAGGGAGTCATTGGGTTTGCTTCCTGTATTGTTGTGCACTGTCTTCACCACCTCTTGGTGCTGGAGATTGCCATTGTCTGCCTCTATATGATCCTTGTGATTGCCCTCTGCCCCTTGTCCGTTTGTATCTACCTCTTTGGGGCTCGTCAGTGGCTGGAAAGGACCAGTTTTTTGAAGGCCAATTTCTGCTAAAACGTGGTGGTTGGACCTGTAAGAAAGCTTTGACAGTTTGCATAGATTTGGCTTTTTCTTCCATTTTCCGTAGTATCTCCTCAGCATTAGTACCAAATAGTACATCCTTTTGTAAAGGAGCATCAAGAAGTTTAGCTTTCACATGATCAGGCAAATTTTGTTCCCTAAGCCAGGCATGTCTGCGAATAACTGATCCTGTAGCAGCCGCTCTACTGGAAGCCTCTAGGGCATCATAACCACATTGTAAGGTGTGTTTACCCACTTGCTCCGCACTATGCATCATATCCTGTAACTCTTTTAAATCTGGCTGTTCAGGTTGAGACATTTTGTTCCTTAATTGTGATAACAGGTACTGTTGATATTTAATCATATGAAACTGACAGTTTAAGGCCCTCATGGCTAGGGTGGCCGAGGTATATACCACCTTTTTACCCCACCTTTCTAGAGATCTGGATTCCCTTTCTGCAGGAAGTGGATTCTTGGCAGTGGAGGCCTTTAATCCCTTGGGGCCTTGTGAAATGGTTTCAGGGTCAGCATTATGGCCTTTGTATAGAAATTGGTGAGAACTGGGTACTCTGTAATACCTATCAGGTTTTACTGGTGCAGGAGGCAGAGAATCAGGGTTAAGGCAAGCCTCCGAATAGACATCATCCAGTACCTCCAAAACAGGGGGTATAGCCAGAGGTCTGTGCTGAGGTAACCAAAGAAATTCCCTAAGTCTTTTCTTGGAATCTGAAAAGTCTTGGCCTTCCCAATGGAAGTGTTCCCTCAAGGTGTGCAAGGTTTCCCCAAAGGAAAAATCCTCAGGAGGGGATACAGAAGGAATGGACTGTTCTGCATCCGAATCCTCAAAAGGGGAGTAAGAGTGTTCCTCTGCATCAGAATGTTCTGATAAAATGGATCCCTGATCAGAAGAGGGAGATTCTTCCTCCACTCTGGGTCTCTTGTCAGGAGGGGGCCGAGAACCTCTGATAAGAGTAATTAAATCCTCAGCCATTTTAAGCATCTGTTTCTTAGGCATGGGTCCAGGGGATGGGCCCTGTGCAACAGGCCTCGTGGGATGCCTGGCTGCTTTGGATTTAGTAAAGGCCTTAATAGAAAAAGAAGATGAGGGCCTAAATACACCATGGGTGGAGGTGGACCTGTCGACATTAGTAGGCTCGACATAAGCAGGGGCTTCGGTTGTAGTCTGGGAAAGGGCCAAGGACCCAGCAGTCTCGGGTACAGAGGACACCACCAAAGGAGTGTCGTCGGTAGTCAGGGACTGCAAAGGCGTCTCGCTGAGAACCGGACCACGTGTAGCCTGTTTTGGCGTGGTGTCAGCGGGGACCGCGGGCCTCGCATGTCGGTCCTTTTCCTTGCGTTTTTTGGTCAAAACGGTAGTCGGAGTGTCCGACGACATTTTATAGTCAAAAGCTTTACCAAAGTAGTGTTCGGCGAACTCCGCCCGACGCTTGGTAGTGCGTTTATTGAAGGTAGCGCAAAAGCGACAGCCCGAGACGTCGTGGTCTGGGCCCAAACAAGGTATGCAAAGGGAATGGAAATCCTTATGCGGTATTTGCTTCCCACAAGAAATACAATTATTAACTTTTTCTGACATCGGTCTGAGGCAAGAAAAGTTTCCCCAACGGGGTACTTAGCTTTAATGAAGACTTCGGTTCCAATTATTTTCGTAATTCAGGAGCTGGCTGACCGGCACTTGCGAACTGCTTCTGCTTCGGGCACCGCGCGGCAAAAAAGACTGAAGAACATGGCGTCGGCTGTGTCTTATATACTCTGGCCTTCCTGACGTCAGAAGAGTAAGCGACGACAACCGACGCCGGACCAAGACTTTGGAATTCGGCCGACCGAGGGACAGCCTGACGGCTGAAAACCTATATGTGATTACTGCAGCTGTATGCACGATGAACATCCACGACTGCAACAGTGAATACACTCGAACATCTACATTTATGGTAAGTGTACACAACTGTACTATGTTCTTCATGTTTCACTGTTGCAGTTATCACACTTGGGTGGATTCCCAAAGCTGAGGAAGGGTGGAGGCAGTCAAGAAGGGTTAGGGCTGGCTAGTAGGCCTTGCAAGACTGCTGTAACAAAACCTACCCTGGATTTGGAAAAGATAGGCAGGTGGTAATGCTTGGTGAAGGTGTGTACAAATCTCCAGGTAGTAGCTTCCAGGATGCGGTAGAGGTAGATGTTGCCCTAGTGGAATGTGTCCTGACCCCCTGAGGGGTTGGTTTTCCATGGTGCTTGTAGCAGAAATGGATGCAGTGTGCTATCCATTTGGAAATGGTTTGTTTTGAAATGTCCTTGCCCTCTGCCCCTGTTGCAAAGCTGACTAGTAACTGGTCAGATTTTCTGAAGGGCTGAGTCCTATATCAAGGTAGAATCTGAGCTGTCTGTGAACGTCCAAAGAGTGCACGATCCTTTCCCCTTTATTTTGAGGATTAGGGAAGAAGGATGTCAAATGGATGGATTGGTTGAGAGCCACACTGGACACCACTTTAGGCATAAAGGAAGGGTTAAAGTCTTTAGGGAAACCCTGTCAGCATGGAAAATCATGAAGGGTTCCACAGCCATCAGTGCTTGTAGCTCAGACACTCTTCTAGCTGAAGTTATGTCTAGGAGCAAGGCTGTTTTCCAAGAGAGGGTATTTTAACTCTGCTGAAGCAGCAGGTTCAAAAGGGGAAGTGTGAGTTTCTCCAGTACAAAGTTAAGGTCCCAAGCAGGGGTGGGTGCTCTCCTTGGTGGCCTTAAGTTGTTTGCCTCTCTCAGGAACAGTTTGAAGAGAGGGTGAGAGAACAGAGGTGGCTCAGTGTTGTAATGAGCAGAGATGGCAGAGGCATGGATCTTAATGGAGGAGAAGGCTAGGCCTCTGTGCAGTAATTCTGCTAGGTAATCCAGGATTATAGGTAAGGAGGGCAGTGCTGTGTCCTCTCCTGTAGACTGAATCCAGGAACAATACCTTTTCCACTTAACAGCATAGGATTTCCTTGTACTGGGCCTTCTGGCTTCAAGGATGACATCCAGCACTTGTTTGCTTAGGGTTGCTGGTGGAGAATTCAAAGAATAAGCCAGGCTGCAAGATTTAGGGTTTGCAATTGAGGATACAAAATCTGTCCTTCCTGCTGAGAGAGCAGAGTTTGGGTCTGGTGTAGGTGCCAGGGTGGCTCCGTTGTCAGGCTGCGCAGGAATGGGTACCAGTGCTGGTGTGGCCAGTCCGGGGCAATCAGAATGGTCCTTGGCCTGTCTTGTTTTATCTTGAGTAATACTCTTGAGAGAAGGGGCAGAGGGGGGAAAGGCATAGATTGAGAGCTTTTCCCATTGAAAGCATAGGGCATTCACTTTCCAGGCCCTGCTGTGAGGATTCCTGGTGCAGAATTTGCTGAGCTGGTGGTTGTAGGGGGAGGCAAAGAGATCCACCTCTGGGGTCCCCCATTTCTGAATCAGAAGGTTGAAGGTGCTGGGCTCAATTTCCACTTGTGTGGGTCTAGGAGATTTCTGCTCAAGTCGTCTGCCAGTGAGTTTTGTTTGCCTGGCAGGAATTGAGTTTATAGGTGGACTTAGCTGTCCAAGGCAGTGTTCCACAGGGCCATGGCTAACCTGCAGAGTGGGTAGAAATGGGTTCCCCCCTGCTTGTTGATGTACCACATAACTGTGGTGTCTGTTTTTATTAGCAGTTGTCCTGGCAAAAGTAGGGATCTGAAAGCTGTCAGGGCATTCTGTACAGCTAGCATCTCTTTCTGGTTGATGTGCAGATGAATATGACTTGGGCTCCAGTGGCCCTGAATACATTTGCCAGCCATGTGAGCCCCCATGCATAATCTGATGAGTCTGTGGTCAGGGTCTGGGCGGCGTGGAGTTGAGTAAATGGCAGTCCCTTGTTGTGGTAGCATGCTTCTGCCCACCAAAGGAACTCTGTCCTTAAAAAGGGTATGATAGGAATGACGGTTTCCAGGTCCTGAGAATGTTGGCACCACAGAATTTTTAAGTACCATTGAAGTTCCCTCATATGCAGTCTTGCATATGGAATTATCAGTATACATGAGGCCATGAACCTCAAAGGCTTGCAGTATTTGTCTTGCAGATAGCTGGGTTCTGGTGGCCATTTGTTTGAAGTAGTCTGTCAGATAGCCTTGCTTTTCTGAAGTGAGGAATGCCATCTGGGAAGTTGTGTCCACACTTGCTTCCAGGAATACAATCTTTTGACTGGGTACCAGTTTTTACTTCTTTTCGTTGATGGTGTACCCCAAGGAAGTGAGAAGGTTTTTTACAAATGTCAGGTGCTGAAGCAGCAATACGCCTGGATCAGGCAGTCGTCCAAGTATGGGTACATTTGGATATTTCTCTGCCTGCAGTATGCAATGGCTGGAGCCAGGCATTTTGTGAATACCCTGGGCGCAGAGAACTGATAATGCATAGATCCTGCCCTGAAATGTAGATACTTCATGCATGACTCCCTTATGGGAATGTGCAGATAGGCTTCTTTTAAGTCTAGGGTGACTAACCAGGCATCCTTGGCTAGCATAGGAAGAAGCTGTTGCAGGGTAAGCATTTTGAATTTTGATACCACCAGGAGGGTGTTGAGAATTGAAAGATCCAGGATAGGGCACCAAGAGCCCTCTTTCCTGGGTACCAGGAAGATTCTGGAGTAGAATCCTTGACCCCTCTGTTGTACTGGAACAGGCTGAATAGCTCTGATATTGAGCAGGGAAAGTACTTGGTTTTGAGCCTCTGCCCACTGGTTTGGAGGAAGGTCTGGAAATTCGATTGGGGTTGGCAGTGAATGGAAATAAAATTTGTACCCCTGGGGTACAATGTTGAGGACCCATCGGCCCAGAGTAATGGACATCCAGTTTTTTGCATGAAGGGCAAGTTTTCCTCCTAGGGGCACAAGCAATTGAGCAGGGCTGGGAAAAGGCGTAAAGAAGTCATTGTGAGCTTTTTCCGTAAGGAGGTGGCTTACCACTCCTTGCTTTGGGGGTGGGGGCACTCCATTGCTTAGATCTCTGCATACCCTGAGACTTTAGTCTGGGTGGTCTGTTTCCCCTGTGTCTTGTTTGAGAAGGCCTGGAGGGGGATGGAAAGGACCAGCGTTTTGAAGGGCAATGACTACTGAATCTACAGGGTTTTACTCGTACGAATTCTTTAACAGTCTGCATAGATTTAGCTTTTTCTTCCATCTTTTTAAGAACCTCTTCTGCTTTGGTGCCAAACAGTCCTTATTCAAAGGAGCATCTAGTAATTTTGATTTGACATGGTCTGGCAAGGTCTGCTCCTTCAGCCAAGCATGTCTTCTCAGTACAGAGCCAGTGACTGCAGCCCTGCAAGATGCTTCTAAGGCATTAAAGCCAGACTGCAAGGTATGCTTACTGACTTGGCTTGCGGAGTACATAAGCTCCTGCAATTCTTTATTTTCTGCACAGTCTGGAAAAGTTACCAACTTTTGTTTAATGAGTTCCATAACATGTTGCTGATACTACAGCATGTGAAACTGGCAATTCAATGCCCTAATAGCAAGAGTTGCAGAGGTATATACCTTCTCACCCCATCTGTCCAAAGCTCTGGAATCCCTGTCTAAAGGGATGGGGTTCTTGGCTGTAGTAACCTTGATACCTTCAGGCCCCTGGGAACTGATCTCTGGGTCAGCAGTAAGATTTTAGAAAAGAAACTTGTATCAGGTACTCTGTAGTACCTCCTGTCTGGCTTCCTAGGAGCAGGAGGTAAAGTGTCAGGAGTAAGACTGGATTCCATAAAAACATCCTCCACAACATCCAGGACAGGGGGTATAGCTATAGGCCTGTGCTGAGGCAATTCCAAAAATTCTCTTAGTCTCTTTTTGGACTGAGGATAGTACTGGCATTCCCAAAGGAAATGCTCTCAAAGTATTCAAGGTTTCACCAAAAGAAAAATAGTACAGTTTTGTACCTACCATAAATGTAGATGTTCGAAGATCCACATTGCTGCAGTCCTTACATATGGGTAGTCCGCTGTCCTCGGTCGGCCCGAATACCAAAGTATTAGGCTGACGTCGGTCATGGGCGCTCAGAACTGACATCAGAGCGTCAGGGTATAAGAGCGCATGACCGACGTCATATCCTCAGTCTTTTCTTGCCCCAGATGTCAGAAGGCCCTAAAAAGAAAGCCCACAGCCAAAAACAGAATACTTCCCAAAAACAAAATATGTACAAATCACAGCTACCACCCAAACCATACAACCATTCCAAACTATAGAGGGAAGGAGGGAGGTAATTGGACTGCAGCAATGTGGATCTTGAACATCTACATTTATGGTAGGTACAAAACTGTACTATGTTCTTCATCTCACATTGCTGCAGTCCTTACATATGGGTAGAATCCCAAAGCAGAGGTAAAGGGAGGTTGGCAAAATCATAAAGCATTAGGAGCTGCCAAAATGCCCTGTAATATTGCAGTGGCAAATCCAGCCCTAGATTTAGAATAAAGAGGAAGGTGGTAATGTTTAGAAAAAGTATGCACTGAACTCCAAGTAGCTGCTTCCAAAATATCTTTAGTAGCCACCCCCCTTAAAAAGGCTGTAGAGGTAGCAGTAGCCCTAGTGGAATGAGGCCTGATTCCAGCCGGAATCTCCTTACCATGATGGGAATAACAGAAAGCAATGCAATAACCAATCCACTTAGAAATAGTTTGTTTAGAAACAGGCTTTCCCTGAGAACCCAAGGCAAAAGAAACAAACAACTGCTGAGACTGTCTGAACCCTTTAGTTCTGCTCAAATAATAACGCAACTGCCTGTGAATATCCAAAGTGTGCAAAATCTTCTCCCTTTATTTTGGGGATCTGCATAAAAAGTAGGCAAATGAATAGTTTGGTTCAAGGCCACACTAGAAACCACCTTAGGCATAAAAGTAGGATTAGTACGTAAAGATACCCTATCCTTATGAAAAATTAGGAAGGTTCAACTGCCATAAGGGCCTGTAATTCAGAAACCCTTCTTGCAGACGTGATGGCCAACAAAAAGCAGTCTTCCAGGACAAAACTTCAATTCGGCAGTAGCTGCAGGCTCAAAAGGAGGTAAAGTAAGTTTTCCAACACAAAATTGAGATCCCAGGCAGGAGTAGGAGCTCTCGTGGGGGTCTTATGTTCTTTGCCCCTCTAAGAAATTGCTTAAACAAAGGATGAGAGAACAAAGGAGGGTCACAGTCATAGTGAGCAGAAATGGCTGCAGCATGCACCTTTATAGAGGAGAAAGACAAACCCTTGTCTAATAAATCTGTAAGGTATTGAAGAGAAACACTTAAATCAGGCTTGGAAACATCAAAGTCCTTTGCTTTGCTCCAAACAAAAAACCTCCTCCATTTATCAGCGTAAACTTTCCTTGTACTAGGCCTTCTGGCCTCCAAAATAACATTCAAAACTTGTTGCGGAAGCTGAGACCCTCCAGGGTCTAGAACAGAATACGCCAGGCTGTTAGATGCAGGGACTGAATCCTGACATTGAGGAAATGATTGCCCTCCTGTGACAAAAGGTGCGGAATCTAAGGCAAAGGCCATGGAGGCTCCTGTACTAAACTTCTCAGCAGAGGGTACCAGTGCTGTCGAGGCCAATCTGGAGCGATCAGAATCATGGATGGCTTGTCTTGTCTGGCCTTCAAGAGTACCTTTGGGAGGAGAGGCAGAGGTGGAAAGGCATAGACGTGAAGATTGCTCCAACTGAATGATAGAGCATCCACCTTCCAAGCTGTGGGATGAAACATTTTGTGCAAAACTTTGGCAACTGGAAATTTAGTGGAGAAGCGAACAGATCTATGTCTGGAGTTCCCCATAACACTGTCAACCTTCGGAATACATGAGGATCCAATTTCCACTCGTGGGGATCCACTATCTGTCTGCTCAACACATCTGCTAAGGAGTTCTGTGCTCCTGGTAGAAACCTTGCCTGAAGATTGAGGTGTAAACTGAGAGCAGTCTCCCACAAAATCATCGCTTGTCTACAAAGAGGGTACGAATGTGTTCCCCCTTGCTTGTTGATGTACCACATGACAGTTGTGTTGTCTGTTTGAATCAACACTTGCCCTGGGTGAAGTAAATCTTTGAAAGCCATCAATGCAAATTGGACTGCTAACATCTCCTTCAAGTTGATATGCAAATGTTGAAGTCTGGCAGGCCACGTGTCTTGAACCCATTTTCCATTGAGGTGTGCTCCCCAAGCCTTGTCCGAGGCATCTGTCGTTAGAATCTGACTCGCCTCTGGTCGGGTCACAGAGAGTCCCTTGTTTAGGTGACATTCCTGAGCCCACCACAAAAATTCCTTTTGAATGCAAGGTATTATTTGAATGACAGTGTCCAGATCTTGGCAGTGTTGTGTCCATACGTTCTTGAGATACCATTGGAGCTTCCTCATATGCAGTTTGGCATTGGGAAGCACCAGGATACAAGATGCCATGAACCCCAAGGCTTGAAGGACTGTCCTTGCAGTCTGCCTGGACCGTAGAGACAATTGATGGAAGTAGAGAGTAAGGTTCTTTTGCTTGTCCGGGGTCAAAAAAGCCATCTGGGAAGCTGTATTCAGTCTCACACCCAGAAAGCACATTTCCTGAGAGGGTACTAGACTGGACTTTGTTTCGTTCACAGAATACCCTAGGCACCTTAACACTGCCATCACATACTGTAGATGATGAAGAAGTTCGTACTTGTGTTGAGCAAGAATCAGGCAATCGTCCAAATAAGGAAAAATTTGTATTCCTCTCAACCTGAAGAAGGCTATCACTGGAGCCAGAACCTTTGTGAACACCCTGGGCGCAGTAGATAAGCCAAAGGGCAATGCAGAGAACTGATAATGTAAAGTCCCAGCCCGAAAACGCAGGTACCTCCTGCAACTGGGCCTGATAGGAACATGAAGATAAGCCTCTTTGAGATCCAGAGTTACCATCCAGTGATCTTTGCCCAACAGAGGTAAAAGCTGTTGCAACGTCAACATTTTGAACTTTGGAATGTCCAGGAATGTGTTGAGGATAGATAAATCCAAAATCGGTCTCCACGTGTTCCCTTTCTTTGGTACTAGAAACAGGCGAGAATAAAATCCTAGGCCCACTTCTGACAGAGGGACCGGCTGTATGGCTCCCATTTGAAGAAGTAAAGAAATCTGCTTGTAAGCCTCTACCCTTTGTTGAGGAGGAACGTCTGGCATACCTTTGAAAGGAGGCAATGTATGGAAATAAAACTTGTAGCCTCGGTTTATAATGTCCAATACCCATTTGTCCTGGGTGACTAAAAGCCAGTTTTGCTTGAAGAGTGCTAACTTTCCTCCCAAAGGAACTGCCAGGCAAGAAGAATCTGGCAGCTGAAAATGCAGGTCATTGTGCCTGTTTACGAAAGGACTGGCCCCTGCCCTCACCTGAAGATTGTGCAGGTGAACTCCATGTTCTAGGCCTGAAAGTACTCTGAGCTCTGCCCCTACCACATCTAGATCTACCTCTAGACTGAGAATCAGAAGAAGGATACGTCCACCCCTTAGTAGGCCAATTCCTACTAAACTTTGGAGGCTGCACCTGCAAGAAGTCGTCTTTAACAGTCTGCATAGACTTAGCCTTGTCTTCCATCTTTTTCAAGACCGACTCCACAGGGGGACCAAATAAAACTTCAGACTGTAAAGGAGCATCCAAAATTCTAGTTTTAACATGCTCTGACAAATTCTGATCCTTAAGCCAGGCGTGCCTGCGAAGAACTGAACCAGTGGCAGCCACCCTGGAAGAAGCCTGTAAAGCATCAAATCCACACTGCAAAGAATGCTTACCCACCTGTTCAGAGACATGTACCAAATCCTGTAATTCCTTACACTCAATGCCCTCTGCCAAAGCATCCACTTTAGATTTTAGTTGAGTAAGGAGGAAATTCTGATACTTCAACATATGAAACTGGCAATTCAAAGCCCTCATTGCTAAAGTAGAAGAGGTATACACCTTTTTACCCCATCTATTCAAAGCTCTAGCCTCTTTATCTATAGGAACTGGATTCTTTACAACAGAAGCCCTGACACCCTTAGGTCCCTGGCTAATAGTTTCTGGGTCTGCCCTAGGACTCATACAGATATTTATGAGCCTCAGGTACTCTGTAATACCTGTCCGGTTTAACTGGCGCAGGAGGCAAAGAATCTGGATTAAGGGAAGCCTCAGAGAAAACATCTTGCACAACATCCAAAACAGGAGGTATAGCCAAGAGCCTATGTTGTGGTAAAAACAAGAACTCCCTAAGCCTCTTCCGTGAATCAGAGAAATCCTGACCTTCCCATTTAAAATGCTCCCTCATAGAATGAAGTGTTTCTGAGAAGGAAAAATCTTCTGGAGGAGAAGCAGAAGGAGTGGAATCCTCTGCATCAGAATCAGAATAAGTAGGAAAATCCTGAATGTCTTCAGCGAAGACTCTGAATCATCTGAGGCCTGTTCCAAACTCTCCACCTCTGGCTCCACTCTGGGCCTCTTATCAGGAGGGGGCATAGAACCTCTTATCAAAGTAATTAAATCTTCTGCCATTTTAAGCATGTGCTTTTTAGGCACAGAACCTGCAGAACTAGGACTGACACCAGGAAGGTAAACTAGCCCTGCCTTTGGAAGAAGCCTTAGAAACAGAAGGAGAAGGCCTAATCCCTTAGGTAAGGAAGGGAGAACAGTAACCTGAGAGGCCCCCTCAGCCTGACCTGCCTCCTGAGAGGCCACATCTTGCAAAATCAAAGTCTCCTCCTGAGACTCAACTGAAACCTCGGCGGATCCACAGATTCCCCGTAGTTCCTAAAGAGCCGGCGTCCGAACGGACGACTCATCCTGTCTGGGTTTTAAAGATTTGTCTTTGCTTCTTGCGGTGGCGTCGGAGGATCCGGCGGCATATTATAATTACACCGCTTACCAAGACAAGCCTAGCGCAATCTAACCTACGCTTGATGGTGCGCTTATTAAACTTAGCACAAAGCGACACCCGACTACGTCATGCTCAGGTCCCAAACAAGGAATACAAAGAGTGATAATCCCTATGCGGTATCTGTTTCCCACAAGAAATACAATTATTCACTTTTTCTGACATCCGGAATTAACTGAGGCAAGAAAAACAAAATATTCCCCAACGGGGTACTTAGCCCAACTTGGATTCGGTCTGAAACTCAGAATACGAAAATTTCAGAACGCCGAACGGCACTTGCAACGCTGCTTCTGCATCGGACCATGCGGCAAAAAAGACTGAGGATATGACGTCGGTCATGCGCTCTTATACCCTGACGCTCTGATGTCAGTTCTGAGCGCCCATGACCGGCGTCAGCCTAATACTTTGGTATTCGGGCCGACCGAGGACAGCGGACTACCCATATGTAAGGACTGCAGCAATGTGAGATGAAGAACATTTTCTGGATTCACTAAAGCAATTATATAAGTCAGCACTAAAAAATTAAAAGCACTACACCCTCACAAACTCCTCTTGAGTACCTTGTTCCCCATTGGCCCTTTTTTTCAATTATAAAGGAATTCCCAATACTATTCTAGCATGTCCAAAGGTCAGTTGTCAATCTCCTCTCCGGTCCAGCTGGTGAATCTGGGAATCTTGAGGCAATGTTACAACTGCCTCATGTAGACAAACAACCCTCTCCTCCTCCCAACAAATTCCAACACATGTGAGAGATGCAACCATATAGCCAAACTGGAGGCTAAGCTCCCTCAACGCAGTACTGGCATAACCAGTCAGGAGGGGAAGGAAACCACACACACTACAATTCCAGTCTCACATAGACCTACCACGACAGCAAACCAAACACAAACACACAAAAACATACTCAGAGGCTCTAAATAAAAATCTGCCTAAGCAGCAGAGACCTCCAAAGCAGACACCCAAGCAACCGCTACCCGAAAACAAAACACGTGCAACACATAGCTCACAAAGCCAGTGTGCTGAACAGTCACAGCCCTTAAGGCTAAACAACACACCTGATACACTTGTAATAGGTGACTCTATCATCAGGCACACTGATGTCCCGCTCACCAGGCTGAACAAGGAGAAGGTCACGGTGAGCTGCCTGTCGGGCGCTAGTATCCGCCACATAACACAAGCACTCAGGTCACTCCAAGGCAAGTACAAATATGACTCAGTCATTGTCCGTGCTGGTGTGAATGACCGGAGACGTACCTCCCTGGACTACATGAAAAGAGACATAGAGGAGCTCTCTGAGCATGTAGCCCAGGCCGGTATGATCCTGACCTTGAGTAGCATCTTACCCTCACCAAGAATGATGCCACAATATGAAGACAAGATGATCAATTTCAACAATTGGCTTAAGTATCAGTGTCATTCAAAGGGGATCCAATGCCTGTCAGCCTGGGATGACATGCTCGACAAGCCACGATGCTTCGCTAGGGACGGCTTGCACCTGTCACCCCTGGGCTTTCAGATATTGGCAAAGGCTCTTGCCACCCCCATAGTGCCTTTTTTAGGCAAGGCTCAAAAGACAAACCCACCTCTATAGGTATCACAAGGGATAAGAAACTAAGAGTAATGCTACTCAACGCCAGAAGTCTAAACCTCAAGATGCCTCGAAACTCTCCTTAGCATGGAGAACGTCGATATCTGTGCAGTAACAGAAACCTGGTTCAAGGCTCCCGAGAGCACCCCAGCACTACCAGGTTATACCTCATACCATGCTTTTCAGCCCCAAAACTTGGACCGAACCACAAAGGAGGGGAGTATCAATATTAGTCAAAGATACCCACACCTCCAGGTTGGTGGCACAGCACAGCATCAGAGACTATCCACGTGCAACTAACAGTGGGTAAAACTGCCTTCCAGTTTATAGCCTGCTACAGACCACCCTCCCAAACCCAGGAACTCCACTCGGCCTTCCTGAGAACACTGGAAAATATGAAGGTCTCTCCAAACACCATTATATTGGGTGACTTCAACTACCCAAACATAGACTGGGAGCATTACTCTAGCTCCAACACCCTAGCCCAAAGGTTCCTAGAATTTATAAACTCAAATGCTATGGAACAACTTGTTACCACTCTCACAAGAGGGGAAAACATACTGGACCTGATCATCACCAACATGGGGGCTCTATGCTCCAGACCAGAAGTGTATCCCTCACTGGTAAGATCAGACCATAAACTAATCTCACTGGATATTCACATCCCGACCCCACCCCCTGCCCAGAAAACCACAGTGAATACTTCTCTAAAGCAAATTTCACACTCCTCAAAACCGAGGTGGAATCCTTCAAAGCCCCCGGACCTGTGGAAAATACGGCCCAGACCGCAGAATCCTTTATAAACGCATTCTATGAACACCTTCAGGAATGCATGGATCATGCAATCCCAAATAAAACCAAGACCCAATCCTCCAAAGGCAGGCATCCTGTCTGGTGGACCCCAGCCATAAACAAACTATACACTAGAAGGAGGAAGCTACTACATGAGAGAGCAAAATCCCAAAAAGGGAAGGCATCTCTGATCAGTATTAGCAAAAAACTACAGGCACTCAAAAGCGTCTAAGGCCAGCTTCGAGAGAAAAACTGCACAGGACACTAAGGATAATCACAAGGCTTTATTTAGTTATGTTAGGAACCTGGGTGGGAATTCCCAGATATGCTCAGAATTAGTCCAAAATGACAAAAAATACACCGAACCCACAGACATTGCAAACATCCTAGCTGACAGGTTCAGCGAAAACTTCTCCTCCCACCAAAGGGCAAATATCTATCCCAGCAGAGTGCTGCCCCCCTGACATCTCAGATGCTCAGGTAAGAGCCGCCCTCTCCAAAGCAAAAAACACAGCATCAATGGGACCAGATAGTGTCCCGGGCTGCGTCCTACATGAACTCCAAGAAGAGCTAAACTGAAACATAAAACTACTGTTCAATCTCAGCCTTACTACAGGATATGTACCCAGAGTGTGGCGTACAGCAACAGTGGTCCCTCTCCACAAAGGTGGTGCCTCAACGGATCCTGGAAAAGTACAGTTTTGTACCTACCATAAATGTAGATGTTCGAGGATTCCATTGCTGCAGTCCTTACTATTGGGTATAGTCCGCATCCAGTCGGCCCGAATACCAGAGTATAAGGCTGACGTCGGTCAGGGCGCATTAGACTGACGTCAGTACGTCAGGGTACTAATGCGCATGACCGGCGTCATATCCTCAGTCTTTTCTTGTCCCAGATGTCAGAAGACCCTAAAAAGACAAGGCCCAAAATACCTGCACCAAAACATGAACAATATATACAAAAATATAAGCAGGTAAATCACCTACACAACCACCCCTAAACACAGAGGGAAGGAGGGAGGGTAAATTGGACTGCAGCAATGGAATCCTCGAACATCTACATTTATGGTAGGTACAAAACTGTACTATGTTCTTCGTCTTCCATTGCTGCAGTCCTTACTATTGGGTAGAATCCCAAAGCAGAGGTAAGGGAGGCTGGCAAATCATAAAGAAGCAGGAGCTGACAACATGCCTTGCAAAACAGCTGTGGCAAAACCAGCCCTAGACTTAGAGAAGATAGGAAGGTGATAATGCTTAGAGAAAGTATGCACTGAACTCCAAGTAGCTGCTTCCAAAATATCCTTAGTTGCCACACCCCGTAGAAATGCTGTTGAAGTGGCAGTAGCCCTAGTGGAATGAGGCCGAATCCCAGCTGGAACCTCCTTGCCATGATGGGAATAACAAAATGCAATGCAAAAGCCAATCCACCTAGAAATAGTTTGTTTTGACACAGGCTTGCCCTCGCGAACTCAAAGCAAAAGAAACAAACAACTGCTGAGACTGCCTAAAATCCTTAGTCCTGCTTAAGTAATAACGCAATTGCCTGTGTACATCTAAAGTATGCAAAATCTTTTCCCCTTTATTTTGGGGTCTGCATAAAAGGTAGGCAAATGAATAGTTTGGTTTAAAGCCACACTAGAAACCACCTTAGGCATAAAGGAAGGATTAGTACGTAATGATACCCTATCCTTATGGAAAATCAAAAAGGGCTCGACTGCCATAAGGGCCTGCAACTCAGACACCCTTCTTGCAGAAGTAATAGCCAACAAAAAAGCAGTCTTCCATGACAAATATTTCAATTCAGCAGTAGCCGCAGGCTCAAAAGGTTGTAGAGTAAGTTTTTCCAACACAAAATTGAGA
This sequence comes from Protopterus annectens, assembly GCF_019279795.1. NCBI lineage: Eukaryota > Metazoa > Chordata > Ceratodontiformes > Protopteridae > Protopterus > Protopterus annectens. Next base: position 671,160,314 of record NC_056743.1, read on the forward strand.
TCCCAAGCAGGAGTAGGAGCTCTACGTGGGGTCTTATATTCTTAGCCCCTCTAAGAAACTGCTTGAACAAAGGATGCGAAAACAATGGTGGGTCACAGTCATAGTGAGCTGAGATTGCTGCAGCATGAATCTTGATGGAAGAGAAGGACAGACCCTTGTCCAGTAACTCAGTAAGATATTGAAGAGCCATACTCAAATTAGGCTCAGAAATCTCCAAATTCTTTGCTTTACTCCAAAATAAAATCTCTTCCATTTTGCTGCGTACACTTTCCTTGTACTAGGTCTTCTAGCTTCCATAATCACATTTAAAACTTGTTGAGGAAGTTGAGACCTGCTGTGTTTCAACACAGAATATGCCAGGCTGTCAGAGGAAGAGAGTGAAGCTTGACATTGAGCAGAAGACCGTCCTGCTGGGATAACAGATGTGGAATCAAAGGTTAAGGCCATGGAGGCTTCTTTACCAGACTCCGTAGTAGAGGGTACCAGTGTTGCCGAGGCCAATCTGGAGCTATCAAAATCATCCTTGGCCTGTCCTGTCTGACCTTTAACAGTACCTTTGGAAGAAGAGGCAGAGGTGGAAAGGCATACAGATGAAGGTTTGTCCAACTGAAAGACAGAGCATCCACTTTCCAAGCTGTGTGATGAAACCCCTTTGTGCAAAACTGTGGCAGCTGGTGGTTTAGTGGAGAAGCGAACAGATCTATGTCTGGAGTTCCCCATGACACTGTCAATTTCTGAAATACATGAAGATCCAGTTTCCACTTGTGGGGATCCATGATTTGTCTGCTTAACACATCTGCTAAGGAGTTCTGTGCTCCTGGCAGAAACCTTGCCTGAAGAGTTAGGTGCAAGCGTGGCAGATCTCCCATAAAATCATTGCATGCCTGCATAGAGGATAAGAATGTGTTCCCCTTGTTTGTTGAAGTACCACATGACAGTTGTGTTGTCTGTTAGAATCAACACCTGCCCTGGAAGAAGTAACTCCTTGAAAGCCAGCAATGCGAACTGGACTGCTAACATCTCCTTTATGTTGATATGTAGATGCTGTAGTCTGGCAGGCCACTTGTCTTGTATCCACTTTACATTTAGATGAGCTCCCCAAGCAATGTCTGAGGCATCTGTCGGTAAAATCTGACTCGCCTCTGGCCGGGTCACAGAGAGTCCCTTGTTTAGGTGACATTCCTGAGCCCACCACAAAAATACTCTTTGAAGGCAAGGTATTATTTGAATGACAGTGTCTAAATCCTGGCAGTGCTGTGTCCATACATTTTGAGATACCATTGTAACTTCCTCATATGCAGTTTGGCATTGGGAAGCACCAGAATACAAGATGCCATGAACCCTAATGCTTGAAGGACTGTCTCTGCAGTCAGCACGGACTGATGAGATAGTTGATGGAAGTAAAGTGACAGACTCTTTTGTTTGTCCGGGGTTAAAAGGCCATCTGGGCTGCTGTATTCAGTCTCACACCCAGAAAGCACATGTCTTGAGAGGGTACTAGACTGGACTTTATTTCGTTCACAGAATACCCTAGGCATCTTAGCACTGCTATAAGATATTCCAGATGCTGTAGAAGGTCTTCCTTTTCTTGAGCCAGAATCAGGCAGTCGTCTAAATAAGGATAGATTTGAAGTCCTTGTAGCCTGAAGTAAGCTATCACTGGAGCCAGAACCTTTGTGAATACTCTGGGCAGTAGATAAGCCAAAGGGCAATGCAGAGAACTGATAATGAGAATCTCCAGCTTGAAACCGCAGATACTTCCTGTAACTTAGCCTGATATGCACATGAAGGTAAGCTTCCTTGAGATCTAAAGTTACCATCCAGTGATCTTTGCCCAGCAGGGTAAAAGCTGTTGTAACGTCAACATCTTGAACTTGGGAATGTCCAGATAAGTGTTGAGGAGAGATAAATCCAAAAGCAGTCTCCACGTGTTCCCCTTCTCTGGTACTAGGAACATGCGAGAATAAAATCCTAGGCCCCTGTTTGACACAGGGACTGGTAGAATGATGTCCAACACCCATCTGTCTTGAGTAATTAAATCCCAATTTCCTTTGAAAAGAGACAGTTGTCCTTCCAAAGGAGCTGCCAGACGAGAATCTACTGGCAGCTGAAAAGGCAGGTCATTGGGTCTGTTTACGAAAGGACTGACCCCTGCCCTCACCAGAAGTCTGAGCAGGTGAACTCCCTGTTCTAGGCCTAAAAGAACCTTGAGCCCTGCCCCTACCACGTCTAGACCTACCCCTAGACTGGGAATCATAAGCAGGATATGTCCACCCCTTAGCAGGCCAATTTCTACTAAACTTGGTGGCTGTACCTGCAAAAATCTTTAACAGTTTGCATAGACTTAGCTTTGTCCTCCATTTTCTTTAAAACTGCTTCCACAGGTGAACCAAACAACACATCAGACTGTAAAGGAGCATCCAAAATCCTTGTCTTAACATGCTCAGCCAAATTTTGATCCCTCAACCAGGCATGCCTGCGAAGAACAGAACTAGTGGCAGCCACCCTCGAGGAGGCCTGCACAGCATCAAAACCACATTGCAAAGAATGCTTGCCCACTTGTTCAGACACATAAACTAAATCCAGCAAGTCTTTACAATCAATACCTTCCGCCAAAGCATCCACCTTAGATTTCAATTGTGAAAGGAGATAATTTTGATATTTCAGCATGTGAAACTGACAATTCAACGCTCTCATGGCTAGAGTGGAAGAAGTATACACTTTCTTACCCCACCTATCTAACGCCCTTGCCTCTTTGTCAGTGGGAACAGGATTTTTAACCACAGAGGCCTTAACACCTTTAGGCCCCTGAGAAACAGTTTCTGGGTCCGCCCTAGGACTCTTAAACAAATACTTATGAGCTTCGGGCACCCTATAGTACCAATCAGGTTTAACAGGAGCAGGAGGCAAAGAATCAGGGTTCAGGGAAGCCTCTGCAAAAACATCTTCCACCACATTCAACACAGGAGGTATAGCTAAGGGCCTATGCTGGGGTAAAACAAGAATTCCCTAAGCCTCTTCCTGGAATCAGAGTAATCCTGGCCTTCCCATTTAAAGTGCTCCCTCATGGAATGCAGAGTCTCTGAAAAAGAAAAATCCTCAGGAGGAGAAGCCAAGGAGTGGCATCATCCACATCAGAATCAGAATAATGAGGATACTCCTGCAAATCTTCCGCAGAAGATTCAGAAGCCCCTGAACCCTGTTCAAAACTGTCAAACTCTGGTTCCACTCTAGGCCTCTTATCAGGAGGGCCCATAGAACCTCTAATCATAGTAATCAAATCTTCTGCCATTTTAAGCATATGTTTCTTAGGTACAGAACCCGAAAGGCTAGGAGAAGCCCCTACTGAAGCTGAAGTTGGCCTACCTCTAAAAAGTTTTGGCAACAGAAGGAGAGGCTCTAACTACTTTGGGAAGAGAGGGAAGAATAGTTACCTGAGAAGCCCCTCAGCCTGGCCTGCCTCCTGAGAGGGTACATCCTGTAACAGTAAAGTTTCTGCCTGAGACTCTATAGAAACTCCTGGCAAAACCTCTGGCTCCACTGAGCCATCTAAAGAACCGGCGTCTGGGACTGCCGGTTCATCAACCCTAGGCTTCGCTGTTTTGTCCTTGCGCTTCTTGGATGAAGCGGGCGCCGGAGCATCCGACGGCATTTTATAATTGCAACGCTTCCCAAACACTAATCTGGCACAGTCTAACCTCCTCTTAATAGTGCGTTTGTTAAACTTAGCACAAGAGCGGCAACCAACAACGTCGTGCTCAGGCCCTAAACAAGGTATACATAATGTATGGTAATCCCTATGAGGTATTTGTTTCCCACAAGAAATACAGTTATTCACTTTTCTGACATCCGGTTAAATACTGAGGCAAGAAAAACCAAAATGTTCCCAACGGGTACTTAGCCAACTCTGATTCGGTCTGAAACTCCGGTTTCGGAAATATTTCAGAACGCCAACCTGCACTCGCAAAACTGCTTCTGCATCGGATCACGCGGCAAAAAAGACTGAGGATATGACGCCGGTCATGCGCATTAGTACCCTGACGTACTGACGTCAGTCTAATGCGCCCTGACCGACGTCAGCCTTATACTCTGGTATTCGGGCCGACTGGATGCGGACTATACCCAATAGTAAGGACTGCAGCAATGGAAGACGAAGAACATCTATCACCCCATAAGCCTGAGCAGCTTGGTCTGCAAAGCTATGGAAAGGATCATCATGGACCTCATAAATAAAGATATTGGGGACCTACAGACACTGGATCCTACCCAGTTTGGCTTTGTTAAGGGCAGATCCTGCCTCTTAAACCTGGTCGATTTCTTTGAAACAGTCACAAAGGCCATTGACGAGGGGAAGGTAGTCCACACAGCCTACTTGGACCTCGCAAAAGCCTTCGATACAATACCCCACTCGGGCATTATAGATAAGCTCACCAGCTTAAATATAAACCCCTATGTCACTAGATGGGTTGCAAACTGGCTCAAGGACAGAACCCACATGGTTAGAGTTGCTGGAGCCATGTCAGACTCCAAACCAGTTACAAGTGGCGTCCCACAAGGCTCAGTCTTGGGACCTCTCTTGTTCGGTATATATTTCTCGGAGGTACAGGCCAACACGGAAGGACTGTGGCTGACCAAGTTTGCAGATGACTGCAAACAAGGCTCCATAATCGACTCTCCAGCCGACACAAGCATCCTACAAAAGGGCCTCATAGAAACAGACAACTGGTGCCAGAGCCATGGCCTCAAGCTAAATGCCAAAAAGTGTATAGTCATCCCCTTTGGCAAAAACAAAGTGCCCACAAATTACCACATAGGTGGTAATCCATTAAGTACGGAAGACGTAATTAGGGACCTGGGGACCCAAGTTGATAGCAATCTCTCATTTGAAAACCACGTGGCCAAAGTAGTTAGAAAAACATTTTATATAGCCCACCTAATCATGAAGGGATTCACATCTAGATCAGGGGAGGTCATCGTGCCTCTTTACTCATCCCTCATCAGGCCCATAATTGAGTACAATGCCCCTTTTTGGATGTACCTTACCAGACACCTGAAGCAACTGGAAAGACCCCAAAAGTACCTCACCAAGAGGATCAAAGGGCTCAAACAGATGACATATGCTGCCCGGTTAAAGAAACTCCAGCTCTACTCAGTGGCATACCGCCTGCTCAGAAGCGATCTGTGCCTGACGTATAAAGCCATGTCCAACCTGGAATTAATGGACATGCTGCACCTCAGAACATCCAAATCCCATCGAGCTACTCACTCGAGAGACTTGAATTTCAGCACTGAAATAAATAGGACATGCTGGAGGGACAGATTCATAACCCAGAGGCTCCCTTCACTCTGGAATAAAATCCCAGTCCAGGTTAGGCAGAGTCCCTCAATGAATCTCTTCAAGAGGAATCTTGATGAGTGGATGGGAGATCGTAGGTTTACCCTGGGTATCACTTCTGTGTCACTGTTAGACAGAGGCACAGTATACTAACCTCGAAAAAGGGCATAGCAAAATTCATTTAAAATGGGTGGCGAAAGCCAAACACACTGTGGCTAGGCTTATAAATGCCCTAGGGCAGATAGCCTAGTATGAACCTATGAAGGGGAGCCAGAGGGAATCGATTCCTCTGCATCTGAATCCTCACAGGCAGATAAGGGCATGTCTTCATAATCTGAAATCTCAGAGTCATCGGACTCCTGGGTCTGTAGAAGCTGAAGGGGACTGGATTCTTTGTCTCTCTGAAGGGGAAGCCTGACTTCCCCCAATCAGCATAATAAGGTAGTCAGCCATTCTAAGCATTTGTTTTTGTGGCAAGGGAGCATGAGCTTTGGTCATGTGTTTTCTAGGTGTAGTGCGTACTCTGGGCCTAAGAAACCCAGTAGTTTTGGTTAGAAATGAAGTTATCTGTTTGATTCGAACATCGGTAGAGCTAAGAACTGTCTCAGAAGCAGGTGCTTGCACAGCGGCTACAGACCCATATTAAGTAGACACATCCACAAGTCCCATAGTCGAAGAAGCATCTTGCGGCATACTGGACTCCAAATGGGTCTCAGCAGAGGCCTGCGAATCCACAGAAGCGGGCATCAGGGGCTGCGAAGGCGCTTCACTGAGTACTGGCTGACTGGCAACTAGCTTAATGGAAGCGTCGTTGGCAGTTTTGGACCTATGCGGTCTGTCTCTCTCTTTATCCTTAAGCTTTTTCGGAATGTCGGTAGTCGGATGGCCTACCGAAGCCATTTCAGAATACAGAGCTCGAGAGCGAAAGAATTTAGCGACAAAGAGAGCCCAACGACAAATGGTTTGGGAGTTAAACAAGGCACAAAACCGACAACGAGGGACGTCGTGGTCTGGGCCTAAACAGGTGATGTAGTAAGAATGAAAATCTCTATGAGGTATTTGCTTTCCATAGGCAAGACAATTTAACTTTTTCTGACATCGGTTAGAGCAAGAAAAAAGGATCCTCAATGGGCTACTTAAGCTTTAGAAGACTTCAGGATTATTCAATTTGAAAATGAAAATTCAGGTAGCAACCGACTGGCACTTGCGAACTGCTTCGGGCTCCTCGGCAAGAAAGACTGATGTAATGGTGTCAGCTGCCTGTTTTTATAGCCGTGATGACGAAGTCAGTCCTGGAGTGACAGCAATCGATGCAGAAATACCAAGTCTCTGGTATTTGAGCCAACTGAGGGCTACCTGCAGGTAGATAACCCAAGAGTGATGACTGCAACAGTGAAATATGAAGAACATCAAGCATTTCCAAGACAAAAATGTTAGGTCACACTTTGCAGCAGGTTCAAAAGGTTTTTGAGTCAAAGACTGAAGGACTAGAGTGAGGTTCCATGGTTTCACGGGCTGTCTGACACGAGGCCTGATATGAGAGGTCCCCCTTAAGGAAGGCCTTGCATAGGCATAAAAAGATGAGGGGTGCCATCTATACCACTGTGGAAATTGCTGATAAATGTACTCGTACGGTAGAGGCAGAGGCTCCATTATCAAAAAACTTAGCCAAGTAGTGAAGCACTGCAGTTACTGGACCCGAATACGGGTCTAGCATGTTATCCTTGGACCAGATGGAGCACCTTTTCCATTTATCCTGATATAGTCTTCTGGTGGATGGTTTATGAGAGGTCAGAATGATGTCTTGAACAGGCGAGGAAAGATTAGTTTGCCTGGCAACTAGTGGAAGTGGAGAAATCAAGCTGTCAGCTTGAGACTGGACAGATTTGGGTGATTCAACCCTTGCGGGTGAGTAATCAGATCTGGTAGAGGGTCCAGAATTCACGGTGGGTACACTAGGTGAGGCCGAAGGAAGGGGAACCAAACTTGTCAAGGCCAGAATGGGGCTATGAGGATCACCTTGCATCTCAACCGAAGATCTTTCTGTAGAAACTGTGGAATGAGGGGGATGGGAGATAAGTGTAAGGAAGTCCTGTGGGCCAATCGTGGATCAGAGCGTTCCTCGGTGATTCCTCCTCCAGGGGAAGTAGGGCAAAATAGTTGCTGCACTTGTTTGATGGGGAGGTGAAAAGATCACAGCAAGGCTGGACCCAGTGGCTGAAGATTTCTGACACCAACTCGGGGTTGAGACACCACTCGTGAGGCATGAGGATGCATCTGCTCAGTTTGTCTGCAATCACGTCGGAGCACCCCGGGATATGCGTTGCTATCAGAAAGTGGTTGGAAGCTATTGCACATGGCCAAATTCTCATGGCTTCTCGACATAGAGGGTAGAACTGGTTCTTCCTTGCATGTTGATATACCAGACCACTGACATATTGTCTGAATGAATTCAACTGTCCCGGAAGGGAGAGCCAAATGGAAGGCCTGCAATGCTAACAGTACAGCTCTCGGTTCCAGAACACTGACATACAGGTGGGCCTCTAAGGTGGACCATGTGCCTTGGGCAGTCTTTCCCTGGAAATGGTCTCCCCACCCAAACAGGGAAGCATCTGTGTTCACAATGGCTGTGGGCTGAAGGGATTGAAATGGGTGACTCCAAAGTTCTACATCTGGCCTCATCCACCAAGGGAAGTCCTGTTTGCAGGAGCTGGTTATTCGAATCTGGTAACCGATGGGATGACAGTTTGGGAACCACTGAAAAAGAAGAAGCCATTGCAGGATCCGCATATGCAGCTTTGCTACAGGCACTACTGGGATTGAAGCTGCCATAGAGCCTAGGGCCTGAAGAACTTCCCTTGCTGAGACTTTTCTTTGAAAGAGTATCACTCGGAGCTGAAACCTCAATCGATGGAGTCACTGAATTGGGCGTGATACCAGATAGGACTGAGTACTGAACACTGCTCTAATGAACTCTATTTGTTGTGAAGAAGTAAGGTTTGACTTCTTCCAATATATCGTTACTCCCAACAATTTTGCCAGAGAGAGTATAACGCATTACTATTACCAGAAGATGCTCAGTGGGGGCTGTGAGGAGCCAGTCATTCAGATATGGAAACACCCGGAATCCTTTTAGTCTCAAGTGAGCTGTGACCACTGTCATGGATTTCATGAACACTCTGGGGGCTGCAGAGAGACCGAACGGCAGGGGACGAAATTGATAATAACTGGCCCCTAGCCAGAAGTGAAGCAGACTCCTGGAGCATTTGTCCATCTTGATGTGGTAATACGCAACCCGGAAATCTATAGAGCACATCTAATCTCCTTCTCTTAAAAAGGGAAGAATGGACTGAATTATGACCATCTGGAATCTGGTTTGGGTGACGGACTAGTTTAAGCTGCTGAGATCCAAAATAGGTCACCAGTCCCCTTGTCTTTTTTGGCACCAAAAAGAATTTCGAGTAAAATCTGGATCCGCGTTGGTCTGGTGGGACTGGTTGGATGATTGTTTTTTGAGACAGCTTTATAATCTCTGAAGCTGCTTCTTTCTTTGACTGGGTGGAACATCGGGAAGTTTTCTTGAAAGATTTGGCTGACAAGAAAGGGGAATGGTGTAACCTCTGGTGATGATGCTGTGCACCCAAAGATTGGTGGTGATAGATTGCCAGGCAGCTTGGTGCACACAGAAACAACCCCCGACTGCTTCCAGAGGTAAGCAATTGGGCTGCTCCTCAGGAGTGCTAATAAGGCTGTCCAGAAAAGGAATCCCTGGAGCCCTGGTTATGACGACCCCCTTCTGCCTCTATAGGGGCATCTTCTGGAATTGTTACCCCCTCTGCCCCTGGGGGTATCGTCACCACGTGCGGCACGGAAAGGCCCCTGAGATTTTTTATACCACATTTTTCCACTCCTCTGATTCCTGGAGAAGGTATGTTGAGGGTTGGAAAACTGTAGGCCTATGGCAGACAGGGTCTTCCCATCTTGCTCGCACCTGGCTAGAGTGTCCTTCACTTTGGAGCCAAAAAGAGACAGAGCTTCGATGGGAGGTTTCAGAAAGGAAGACTTGAAGGGATCCGCAAGGTCACAAATGCGCATCCAGGCATGACACCTCATAATGCCCGAACCCGCTGCTCTAGCTGCCCTTCGGTCGTATGTGACAGCAACCTCATGGATGAGTTGGATACTGATTCCAGGGTTGCGAACTATGAGGCCACTTTGTCCCTGACCTCGTCAGACAACTGTCCTGTGAGTGTCCCAGAGAGTTCGGAGATCAAATCCCTGTGGAGCCTCGTAAAATGTACCAAATAATTCAGGGACCATATAGCAAAGGTCCCCGATACAAAAACATGCTTCCCAAGTCTGTCCACTGCCCGGGACTCCCTGTTGGGAGGGTGGACAGTGGACTTTCCTCAGCCAAGTCCTTCTTCATGGCCACCGCCACCAACATAGCATCAACTGGTAACCGTTTGGACCAATGTGGGTTCGCCTCGGGAGGGGAAAGAATTTTGTGTGGCCACCGAGGAATCGCCTCAATAGAATCAGGGTTCTTCCAAGCACGCTGCACGACAAGCTCATCGGCAGGCAGAGCGGAAAGAGCCTGCAGGAACATGGACTCCTCAGACGAAGGGTTGGAGGGCTTCCAGTCACCTCTCCGCTTTAACATTTCCAGGATGTTTCCAAAGTTATCAGAAGGTGACCGTGGGGACCCTTCACCAACATCGCAGTCCATGTCTTCCGTTAAGGACTTCTCGGGTGAGTCCATGTGTTTCCTCTTGCACGTCTGCTTTTGAGGGGGCTCCTCAGTGGGAGTCTCTGAGGAGGACTCTGAAGAGCAGGTACCCTGAACAGGGGTGTTCTGCGGCTTCTCTGCCATGTGTCACGGGGAGGGGGGGGCGGTCTGTGACAGCTGTAGCTTAGGGGGTGAAAACTGGGGTTCCAACATCAAATGAGTGCTGCCAAAAGCAAGAGCCCTCTCCATTGTGTGCAAGGTAGGTCCGCCCGAAGAGGGATAGGAGCCTGGAACTGAGAAAGACAACCTTGGGACCGGGGTCACACAGCGCTCCAACAAACCTGCCCCCACGTATGAAGCCTCAAACAGGATCGGCACGGATGCAGCTATCAGCAAACAGGATGGAACCAAGGAGAAAGACAGCTCCGTACCCTGGGCCGAAGTGTCCATCCCCCAATTCCCAGATTGAGGAAAGACCGATTCAGCGGGAACCAAAGACCAAAAGGACAAACTCGGAGCTGGAGTGAAATGCACCGTAGGCACAGAGGTGATGGGTTCCAAGAAGAATGTCGGAGCAGAAGGCTTCGGAACCGAGATGGTCGAAGGAGGAGTGTAAGATGGAGTCTGTGAGATAAGTCAACCCAAGTCCTGCAGGTGGATGGGTCTTAGAAAGTGTAGGGATCCCCCTGGCTAACAACAGATGGTCCACAAGATGCACATCGTGTTCCGACAGGCTCCTGGTGGATCTAGTGGATACTCTGGATGGGGAGTCAGGACGTTCAATGAAAAGGCTATACGCTTGGCCCAGAAACGGATCTACAGAAGGGGAGTAACGGGTCCATGGTGCAAGGTCTGCTGGCACCGAAGTCTGTAGTTTCGAGACCAGAAGTAAAGGGGTCAAATCCAGTGAAGTCAGTACAACGCTCGGTGCTGAAGTAATACTTGGAGCTGAAACGGTCGGTTTCAAAATGGTAACTAATGAAGTAGTCGAACGTGTGTCCTGAGCCAAAGTGGCCACAGGTGCCAAAGTCGAAACAGGCATAGTAAAGTCTATGATCGGTGCTGGAGGCAGGACCGGTGCCAGAACTGGTGCCGGTTTCGAGATGCTCAGAATTGAGGAAGACGGAGCCGTACAGGCAGATTTATGCTCCAAAGATAACTTTGGGACCTGTGATTTCCCAGGCTTGCTCTGATCACCCGATAGTGAAGAAAGAACAGAGTGGGATCTCTTTTTGCCCTTAGTAGGAAGGGTTGAGACCTCCATCGCAGAAATGGCCTCCGAGAAGGGAGACTTGAGTAACCCTTTCAGGATCAGTTTATTTTTGAGCTCATTAAGACTGCGTTGACAAACTCTGACAAATGTCACACGGAGGCTGCACTGAGAGGTGGTGCACTCCCAAACAGTACACACAGTGATCATGAGAATCACTATTAAGTAACTTGCCATTACATGAAGCACAGTGCTTAAAACCTGAAGTACCCTTATCAGACATCTTGATAAAAAAGACACCTCAGGAAAACCATATAATTCAACTAAAACAAAGTCAAACACTGTCCAAAGAAGTCACAAATACAGCAACACACTGATATGTAGAGAAAAAGGGAAACACCCTACTAAAAGCCAAAGCTAATAGGTTAAACAGGAAAGACAATACCAACTATGGTATTGAAGAAATACCACAAGGGTAAGGGAGGAAAGGCCGTACCAACAATGGTACTAGAAAGTTTACCAACGGTAACCACGGGTAGAGTAGAGAGGGGGGAAAAAAAACCAAACAAGGTTACACAGAAGAAGACACTGAAAATACTAATCGCTTAATAAAATATGAAGTTATCAAAAGTTTTTCACACAAGTATCAAATACAATTCCACTTAGCTGAGAGCTCGGCTGAAATGCGGCTTTACGGCTATGCGGCAAACGAGATCTGAGGTAACAGGGAGAATGGCATTATGGGTAGAAACTCAGCTCAAGAGTTTTCTGGCTGGTGCGAGCTTGGTAAAAAGGCCGACTCAGTTCTGAGGGCTTGGAACCGAATCCATCAGTGATGAATGGAAAGAAGATTAACAACATCAGATGTATAATTTCAAAATGGTCTATGCAAGTGGTAAACTTCTTTATCTGGCTGATACCTTATCCAGATCATCCAGAAATACCACTGAACAGCTTGATCCAGAGAATTTTGACTGATGCCATGGAAGTGTGTAATTTTTCAACCACGAGACTTGAGCTGAGAGATTATACAAAGACTGATCCAATTTTGCAAAAGCTCAACCACTTCATCAATGTAGGATGGCCGTCAAAGCAATCCTGTGTACCATCAAAAGTACAACCTTACTTTCCATACAGAGATTATGCTGATAGAAGATGGTATTTTCAAAGGTCTAGAAGTTGTTCCTACTTCCTTACAGTGTGAATACATTCAGATTTTACATTGTGGCCACCCAGGTTCAGATTCAACCAAAAGAAGGGTGAGAGGACTAGTATTTTGTCCTTCTCTAGGGAATGACATTGATAAAGCGTGTTGTTCTTGTTCAGTGTGCAACAGTACCAAGCCACATCTGCAAAAAGAGCCACTTCTGCTAAGCCAAATCCCTGAACTACCTTAGTCAACAGTCGCAACTGACATACTTGAGTGGACAGTCAACATTACATAGTATTGGCAGACTCTTATTCGAACTGGTTTTGAGATCGATTTGCTACCTAACCTAACATCCAGTGATCTTATTATTAAGATGAAACGTCATTTCTCAGTCCATGGTAATCCACACAAGGTTATTTCTGACAACGGTTCTCAGTTTATGTCAACTGTTTCAGAAATTTGCTTAACAGTGGGACTTTATCTATGTTGCTAGCAGTCCTGAATATACACAGTGAAATGGCCTTGCTGAACATGTAGTACAGATTGCAAAGCAATTACTGGAGAGGTCAAAGAGTGACAATACTGATATCTTTTTGAATTTACTTGGTCTCAGAAATATACTCCATGACAACCTACTTGGCTCTCCTGCTCACAGACTTCCATCTAGGCAAACCAGTTCTGATTTGCTGGTGCCTAATGCTAAATACAACAGCAATCAAAGCCCAACTTTTTAAGAAGCGTTATTCTCAGAGGTCCAGCTATGACAAAATTAGCAGATTTCTTAGTCCATTAAAAGCAGGAGAGAGAGAGAGGATGCAAACAGCAAAAGGCGTTGTTGGAACTGGTCAACTGAGAGCTATACAATGGATATAAAAGTGTACACACCCCTGTTAAAATGCCAGGTTTTTGTGATATAAAAAACGAGACCACAATAAATAATTTCAAAACTTTTCCTATCTTTAATGTGACCTATAACCTGTACAATTCAATTGAAAAACAAATCTGTTAGGGGAAAAAAATAAAAAAAAACGTACAATAAGCTGGTTGCATAAGTGTGCATACCCTTAAAACTAATACTTTGTTGAAGCACCTTTTGCTTTAATTACAACATTCAGTCTTCTTGGGTACACACTTGCCATCAATTAAAGAGACTCTGATTAACCCCAAATTAAGTTCAGCTGTCCTAGTAGGATTTTCCTGACACTTACTCAGTTGCCTGCTACAGCAAAAGCCATGGTTCGCAGAGAGCTTACAAAGCATCAAAGGGATCTCATTGTTGAAAGGTATCAGTCAGGAGACAGGTACAAAAAATTTCCACAGCATTGGATATACCAAGGAACTCAGTGAAGACAGTCATTGAAAAGAGGAGAAAATATGGGACAACAGTGACGTTGCAAAGAATTGGACGGCCCTCCAAAATTGATGAAAACACAAGACTAAAACTGGTCAGGGAGGCTGCCAAGAGACCTACAGCAACACTGAAGGAGCTGCAGGAATTTCTTGCAAGTGCTGGTTGTGTACTACATTTGACAACAATCTCCCGTATTCTTTACATCTGTCCTATGGGGTAGGATTGCAAGATGGAAGCCTTTTCTTACAGAACAACATTCAAGCCTGGCTAAAATTTGCAAAACAATACATCAAGTCTCCCAAAAGCATGTTGGAAAATGTGTTATGGTCTGATGAGACCAAGGCTGAACTTTTTGGCCACAATTCCAAAAGGTACGTTTGGTGCAAAAACAACACTTTGCACCACCAAAAGAACACCATCCCCACTGTGAAGCATGGTGGTGGCAGTATCATGCTTTGGGGTTGCTTTTCTTCAGATGGAACTGGGGTTTTAGTCAAGGTGGAGGGAAGTATGAACAGTTCCAAATATCAGTCATTTTTGGTCCAAAACCTTCAGGCGTCTGCTAGAAAGCTGAAAATGAAGACAAATTTCACCTTTCAATACAATGACCCCATGCATACATCCAAAACAACAAAAGAATGGCTTCACCAGAAGAAAATTAAAGTTTTGGAATGGCCCAGCCAGAGCTCAGACCTAAATCCAACAGAAAATCTGTCGGGTGACCTGAAGAGGGCTGGGCACAAGAGATGCCCTTGCAATCTGACAGATTTGGAGAGCTTTTGCAAGGAAGAGTGGGCAAATATTGCCAAGTCAAGATGTGCCAAGCTGATAGACTCCTACCCAAGAAGACTGAATGCTGTAATTAAATCAAAAGGTGCTTCGACAAAGTATTAGTTTAAGGGTGTGCACACTTATGCAACCAGCTTATTGTACATTTTTTATTTTTTATATTTTTCCCCCTAACAAATTTGTTTTGCAATTGATTTGTACAGGTTATAGATCACATTAAAGGTGGGAAAAGTTATGAAATGATTTATTGTGGTCTCTTTTTATATCACAAAAACCTGGCATTTTAACTGGGGTGTGTGTACACTTTTTCTATCCACAGTACGTACCGAGCAGAGATCCTACTTAGTGGACTCTCAGGGTATAGATAACAGGAGAAACCAAAGACATCATCTTCCTGTATCAGAAATGATATGACAGCATCATACCTGTGATACAGACTCTAGATCTCAGAGCAACCCTGACAATGTTCATACAGAACATGTCGCAGTATCCATTCCTTTTCTTAATGCTGTCCCAGTTGTCCCCAAAGTTGAACATTCCTTGAAGACCGCCCCCGTTGCTAGATCCAATTCTGACTTTTATGTTACACGGTCAGGTCGTATTTCTAGACCTACTGTAAAATACACAGTAACCTGGACATGATTGTTTTATGTGCATCTAATTTTGTATGACTGCATATCAAATAATTAGTTCTGTATAACTGCATGTCAAGAGATCATTTCTGTAAATTGCATGTCATTGAATACTGTCATTTCGTATATGGAATATTTCTCAAAGAGGGAGGATGTAGGTCAGAGTGTGTGTATGCACCTTTCAGAAGCATTTCCAGACGTAGCGTGTGCATATAAATACTGAGCACGTGCAGGCAGCAGTGCCATTTTGAGAAAACAGCCAGAGTGTTAACATACATGAGTGTGGTAGTCAGTCTGTTTATAAGTTTAAGTTACAAAGCCTCATTTCTGATGTGTTTGTGTGTAATAAAGCTGCTTGAACTGAACCCCATGAATGTTTGTCTGTTTTATCCTGACCAGATGAGCGACAAGAACCAAAGAAAGATTTTACAGGAAAAACAAACCTGCCTGGTGGACAACTGCCATTAATAGGCTATACAATAGGAACAATTGCTTTCTAAGAGCAGAAAGGAATAGAAAATACAACCCCTAGTGACGTCCTCCAAACGTAACTATGAATCCAAAATTAGCTTCCCTAACTAAGGATAACCACAAGGTGTTCTTTAGTTACATCTGTAACCTCAAAGGTAAGGCCCAGATTTGTGCTAACTCGTAGTTATTGGTACTACATATACAGAATCTGTGGATATAGCAAACCTGCTGGCTTGACAGGTTTAGTGAAAATTTCACTCCCCTGTCCCCGCCACATATATCCCAAAGCATCCCTAACATCTGTCCCCCAACTAGTATCTCCGATGAGCAGGTCCTTAAATGCCCTCTCCAAGGACAATAATACAGCCTCTATGGGACGAGACAAACTCCAGGGGTGTGTTTTGGGTGAGTTAAAACAGGAATTAGCATCACCATTGGGTATGCTTTTAAATCACAGCCTAAGCACTGGCTTCGTCCCAGCGGAATGGAAAACAGCTACTGTCATCCCTTTGCACAAAGGGGGTGCTATCCATGGACCTCAGGAACTACAGATCCATCAGCCTGACCAGCCTCATCTGCAAGGCCATGGACCAAATTTATTTTATTTATTTGACATTTGTTGACTGGGACAGTCCGAATGAGCTTGTGACCTTTTCAGCGGAGGCCTGGGGAGAAAAGCTCCAAAGTCCAACTTATTCAAGTAAATAAATGCACAGTACATATTAAGTAAAAAATTCACAGTACAAATTATGCAAGTAAAAAAATTAAAAGGAGAAGAGTAAAATACAATCACAATAAAAAGTGTATATAATATAGTAAAACTTATGACAAATTTTAGTACAAGTAAGGGAACTCAGCAAATGAGGCATTTCAAATTAGTACAGAGTATTGATGAGGTAGGTAAAAATAAAGTGACAGAAATGCAGAAGAATTGATTATAAAGGTAGAGTATGATAATTA
The DNA here is from genome assembly GCF_019279795.1 of Protopterus annectens. Lineage (NCBI taxonomy): Eukaryota > Metazoa > Chordata > Ceratodontiformes > Protopteridae > Protopterus > Protopterus annectens. The sequence continues at coordinate 671,176,941 of NC_056743.1, forward strand.
TAGCAGTTTGGCAAGTGACAGTATGAGGGGAAATAGGAGAGGGGAGATGAAAAAAAGGGAATTAGTGTCTGATTACTGGAAGGAAGTTAGATTACTGGGGGCAAGAATTTGGAGGGGTATGGAGAGCAGTAGTTGATTATCGTAATACACAGGAAGGTAGAGAAGATGGCACAAATGTGGGAAAGGAAGAAGTGGGAAGGAAAGAGAGGAAGGGAGAAGAAAAATGGAGACGACAGGGAAGGGGATGAATCACGTGGGATGATTGCAGTGGCATCTCCAGCCGCTGTACGGGTAATTTCTGAGAGTTGTCAAATTCATGAGCATGGGTAATATTTCTGAGGGCCATGGGAAGCTTATTTCATGATAGAGCAGGAAGACAGTTGTAGAGATTTTGTCCAAAAGATCTTTTAGGTTTATAAATCTGTAAGAGAAACTGGTCTGAGCCTTCTGAGGGAGTACGGTGGGTTATAGACGGAGACAAGAGAGGAAATGCTAGGGTAGGAGGAGGGTTTGTTTAGAATAGTGTGGATGATGAGAAATTGAGTAAATAATAGCTGGTTAGGAAACTAACCAGCTGATAGTTTGGACAGCAAGACAGTGGTGTGAATGTGGTGGCAGGCTGACTGCAAATGTAGCAATTTTGTTGTATTTGGTTTCAAGTTTGGATAGTAGAGAGGACTGTAAGTTAGTAATCTGAGAGCTGTAGAAGAGGTTCAGAAAAAGATAAGCCTGGGTGAGTGAGACTTTGGAGTTGGGGGTAAGGAACTTTGTTTTTATAAAGAAGGCTGAGCTTTTGGCGTTTTTTTTTTTTTTTTTCATACTAACACATATATATATATATATATATATATATATATATATATATATATATATATGTGTGTGTATATGTAATATATATATATATATATATATATATATGTATATATGTGTGTGTGTAAATATATATATATATATATATATATACACACACACACATATATATATATATATATATATATATATATATACACACACACACACACAGTGGTGTACATGGAGGTCGAAATTAAGTTGGTGGTCGATAATTACTCCAAGGAGCTATGTGTGAGGTTCAAGAGGTGTTGTTAAGGGAAGAGATGATGAAAGACGATTTAAGGTGGTAGAGAGATTTAGGTAGGAATAGTAGGAGTTTTGTCTTTTTAGGGTTAAGTATGAGTTGGTTGTTAGTAAGTAAAGTTTCACAGCGAGATTAAAGGTGGGTTGAGTGAGGGTGAGCAGATCAAAGGGGTTGTCAGTAAAGGTGATGATAGTGGAGTCATCTGTGTACTGTATGAGGGATGACTGAGGACAGGATGTGTGGAGTTGATAAGTAAAGATGTTAAAATGAAGGGGGCCCAGGACTGAGCCCAAGACACGTAGAAACTATCTGCGAAAAACAATCAGAAATGCAGGTATGTCTGTTACAGTGATTTGCTGGTAGAGAGGGTACGGAAGAGTGGTGAAGAGTAGGAAGTACTACAATTCTGGAACGTAGAAGAAAAAACTTGAACAGAGGGTATAAATTAATGAGAGCATAGTTTGCTAGGGATGGAAGAATAGGGTGCAGAAGAACGAGCAGAGCCAAGGCTCTATGACTGAAAGAAGTCAAGGACCTAAGGACAAATATAGTACAGAACGGAGAAGGGAATTATCTTGCAGTTCCTGCAGTTGAGAAAGGTGATCAGGAATTTCAGTTTGGGCATAGAGTGAAGAGACTAGAGAACTGGAGGGTACAAGGGGCTGGGGTTGGGCAGTGGCGATGTACGAGGTGCTGTTGGCTAAAAAACAACTCTGTTAATAAGGTCCATGATGAAAGGAACATACCAAAGATAGGAAATCTCCAAACGCTCGACCCCACCCAGTTTGGCTTTTTCAAGTGGAGATTGTGCCTGTTAAACTTGGACTTTGAGACGAGGACCAATGCCCTAGAGGAGGGCAAATCTGCACATATGGCCTAGTTAGACTTAGCCAAGGCCTTTTGACACAAACCCCCACTAAAGCATCATTGATAAACTCACCCAGCTGGGTATCAATCCATATACTGTCAGGTGGGTTGCAAACTGGCTCACTGATATAACTCATACGGTCAAAATAGGGGGCTCCACCTCCTCCTCCAGCAGACCAGTAACCAGTGGTGTTCCACAGGGATCGGATCTGGGACTCCTACTGTTCAGAATCTACTTCTCTGAAGTACAGACTAAAACTAAAGGGCTGTGGCTGACAAAGTTTGCTGATGACTGCAAACTGGGAACGATCATTGAAACCCCCTAGCAATGTCAACATTCTGCAAGAAGGCCTTACGCAGCCTAATCACTGCTGCCAAAGTCATGGTAAAACAATGTAAAAAATGCAATTTCACAAGGGTTATGTTCCTGCAAACTACCACATCAATAGCAATACCCAAAGCGCAGTCAGTGGTGAGAGATCTGGGCACATGGTTTGACAGCAACCTTAACTTCGATCACCATGTCACAACAGTCGTGATAAGGGCATTTTATATTGCTCATCTCATAAGTAAGGGCATTGCCTTCAGAAAAAAAGAGGTTATAATCCCCTTGCACTCTTCCCTCATCAGGGCAATAATAAAGTACAATGCTGCCTTTGGTATATTCCTTTCGAACCACCTACAGCAATTGGAGAGACCACAAAAGTCCCTTAAAAAGAAAATTCAGGGTCTTCAAGATCTGTCTTATGCAGACACACTGAAATCATTGTCACTTTACTCTGCAACATAAAGACTACTCAGAGGTGACCTGTGCTATGGATATAGAGCAATCTCTGACCCAGTTTTAATGGAAATGCTGCACATCCGCCAGTCAAATGGCACACAGGTCACTCACTTAACGGACCTTAACCTGGTATATGACATCAGCAGAACTTGCTGGAGGGGCAGATTTGTCTCACAGAGGTTGCCCCACCTTTGGAACAAGCTTACTATCCATGTTAAACAAAGCCCCTCATTGGCCCTATTTAAGCATAATTTAAATGACTGGATGGGTAACCGAAATTCACCCTGGGGATTCCACCTGTGTCACTCTTGGACAGGGGCAACAGGTGCTGACTTCAGTGTCTTCTTGAACCGGACATCCTTGGGAACATGGGTTGAACTTGACTAGATGTGTAAGGGACCTGGGGCTGTTAGCCTCGTAACCTCCTATGATCCTATGACACACTGAACAGTCCTCCTGTAAATGAAGAGGCCCTAAATAGTACACACACAAGGTGTGCACATTTGATAATGGAATCTTATGTCTGCATTTTGAACACTTTTTAAACCCCGCAGGCCCTTTCTCTGCCATATTAAAAAAATACTAAAGATTCAACTAACTTTTTTTTTTTTTTTTGTTTCAGACAGGAAAAGGAAAGAAAGAGAAATTAACAATGGTAGAAAAAAAGTAATATTGTGTACACTTACCATAAATGTACATGTTCGAGTGTATTCACTGTTGCAGTCATCACACTTGGGTTATCTGCTTGCAGTAGCCCTCAGTCGGCCTGATGGTCAGTCTTGGGTCCTGCGTCAGTTGCTGTCTCATCTTCCATGACGTCAGGTAGTCAGGGGTATAAAGCATGCAGCCGACACCATTACATAAGTTTTTCTTGCCCCAGATGTCAGGTGCCCCCATAATGGGAAGCAATTACATACAAGGTTATACCTACAACAAAAAAGCAAATACACCAAAAAGCTTTGAGCACAGTAAACAAGAATAGAGGTAAAGTCAATAGAAGTCGGGGGGGGGGGGGGCTGGAGGGAGGGTAACCAGGACTGCAAGAGTGAATACACTCTAACATCTACATTTATGGTAAGTGTACACAACTGTACTATGTTCTTCGTGTTTCACTGTTGCAGTCATCACATTTGGGTAGATTCCCAAAGCTAAGGATGGGAGGAGGTAATTAGACAGCATTAGGACCAGTTATAAGGCCCTGCAAGACTGCAGTGGCAAAGCCAGCTCTGGATTTAGAAAAAATTGGCAAGCGGTAATGCTTGGTGAAGATATGTACAGAACTCGAGGTAGCAGCTTCTAGGGATGTCCCTGGTAGGGACACCTCTGAGAAAGGCTGTAGAGGTAGATGCAGCCCTGGTTGAATGTGGTCTTATCCCCTGTGGGGTAGGTTTTCCATGGTGCTTATAGCAGAAATGAATGCAATGGCCTATCCACTTAGTAAAGGTTTGCTTTGAAATAGCCTTCCCCTCTGCCCCTGCAGCAAATGCAACCAGCATCTGTTCAGATTTCCTGAGTGGTTTAGTCCTGTCCATGTAAAATCTAAGTTGCCTGTGCACGTCCAAGGAATGCAGTATTAATTTCCCTTTGTTCTGTGGATTAGAAAAGAAGGTTGGCAAATGAATGGACTGATTAAGGGCCACACTGGATACCACCTTGGGCATGAAGGAGGGATTGGTCCTGAGGGACACCCTGTCCGCATGAAAGATGATGAAAGGCTCCACTGCCATGAGGGCCTGTAATTCAGACACTCTTCTTGCTGAAGTGATGGCTAGAAGGAAGGCTGTTTTACAAGAAAGGAATTTCACCTCTGCATTTGCAGATGGCTCAAAGGGAGGTAGAGTGAGTTTTTCCACTACAAAGTTAAGGTCCCAGGCTGGAGTAGGGGCTCTCCTGGGTGGTTTTAAGTTTTTGGCCCCTCTGAGGAATTGTTTCAGCAGTGGATGAGAGTACAGAGGTGGGTCTGTATGGTAATGAGCTGAAATGGCTGAGGCATGAATTGTGATGGAGGAAAAGGAAAGGCCCTTGTGAAGCATCTCAGTTAAGTATTGAAGAATCTGAGGTAAATTGGGAGCTGCTGTGCTCATCCCCTGAGTTTGGCTCCAGGAACAGAATCTTTTCCATTTTTCAGCATAGGATTTTCTAGTACTAGGCCACCTTGCCTCCAGAATGACATCCATCACTTGTTTACTGAGGGATGGTAACAGAGAGATCCGGTAATTAGCCAGGCTGCCAGGTTCAGGGTTTGAAGCTGTGGGTGCAGAATCTGGCCCTCCTGCTGGGACAGCAGGGCAAGGGTCTGAGGCAGGTGCTATGGTGCCAGCAGTGACACACTGCGCAAGAGGGGGTACCAGAGTTGGCGTGGCCAGGCTGGTGCAATCAGCATTGTCCTTGGTTTGTCCTGTTTGATCTTTAGCAGTACCTTGGAGAGGAGAGGCAGAGGGGGAAAGGCATAAATTGATACGTTTTTCCAGGTGAGGGACAGGGCATCCACTTTCCAAGCTTGTTTGTGGGGAGTCCTTGTGCAGAATTTGTCCAATTAGTAGTTCCGGGGGGAGGCAAACAGGTCTATCTCTGGGCTCCCCCACTGGTTTCTCAACATGTTGAATTTCTTTGGTTCCAGTTTTCACTCATGTGGGTCCATGCGGTTTCTGCTTAGGTCATCTGCCAATGTATTTAGCTTTCCTGGCAGGAATTGAGCCTGTAGGTGCACTTTGTATCTCAAGGCTGTGTTCCACAGAGCCATGGCTAGTCTGCAGAGAGGGTATGAATGGGTTCCCCCCCTGCTTGTTTATGTACCACATAACAGTGGTGTTTGTCTGTCTTTACCAATAATTGTCCTGGAAGAATGTGGTCATTGAAGGCTGTCAGAGGATTCTGTACAGCCGATATTTCTTTTTGATTGATATGCAGGTGCATTTGACTTGGGTTCCATTTGCCCTGAATGTATTTCCCTACCAAGTGAACCCCCCATGCATAATCCGATGCGTCTGTTGTTAAGGTTTGGGCGGCAGAGGGTAGAGTGAATGGCAGTCCCTTGTTCTGGTGGCAAGCCTCTGCCCACCAAAGGAACTCTATCTGTAGACAAGGTATGATAGGAATCATTGATTCTAGATCCTGAGAATGTTGGCACCGTAGGCTTTTTAGATACCATTGTAATTTACTCATATGCAGTCTTGCATATGGAATTAGTAGAATGCAGGAGGCCATGAACCCCAGGGCTTACAGTATTTTCCTTGTAGATAGCTGGGTCTTTGCGGCCAGTAGTTTGAAGTAGGCTGTCAAATGAACTTGTTTCTTTGGCGTGAGCTACGCCATCTGGGAAGCTGTATTCAAGCTTGCTCCCAGGAATAAAATTTGTTGGCAGGGTACAAGGTGTGATTTCTTTTCGTTAATGGTGTACCCCAGAGAAGTTAGAAATTTCTGTACAAACACCAGATGATTCAATAGTATGTCTTGGCTTTCTGCCTGATTTAGACAATCGTCCAGGTATGGATATGTTTGGATATTTCTTTGCCTGCAAAATGCAATGACTGGAGCTAGGCACTTTGTGAATACCCTGGGCGCAGTAGATAAGCCAACGGGCAGTGCAGTGCACTGATAGTGCATGTGGCCTGCTTTGAAGCATAGGTATCTTCTGCAAGATTCCCTTATTGGGATGTGCAGGTAGGCTTCCTTTAAATCCAGTGTTGCCAACCAGGCATCCTTGCCTAGCATAGGAAGCAGCTGGTGAAAAGTTAGCATCTTGAATTTTGGGATCACCAAAAATGCGTTTAGGATAGAGCGGTCCAGTATAGGACGCCAGGAGTTATCTTTCCTGGGCACCCGAGTAGAAAACTTGTCCCCTTTCCTCTTCTGGAACAGGTTGAATAGCCGTGATGCTTAAGATAGAGACAGAATTTGCTTTTGAGCCTCTGCCCACTGATTTAGAGGTAGATCTGGCCAACTGTTTGGGGTTGGTAAGGAGTGGAAGTGGAATCTGTATCCTTGGGAAACTATATTTAAAACCCATTTGTCCTGGGTAACTAGTTCCCAATTTTTTGCCTGCAGGGCAATCTTTCCCCCTAAAGGAACAGTCAGTAGTGCAGGGCTTGGAAGATTTAAAGTTAAGTCATTGAGACAGTTTACCATGGGGGGGGGGGGGGAGTCTTACCACTCCCTGCTTTGGAAGTGGGAGCCCCCCACTGCTTAGTCCTGTGAGTACCTTGGAACTGAAGCCTGGGTGTTCTTCTGGTTCTGGGTTTGAACTGAGAAGGCCTGGAAGAGGCAGGAAAGGACCAATTTTTAGAGGACCAATGCCTACTAAATCTGGGAGGCTGTACTTGTAGGAAATCATTAACAGTTTGCATAGATTTAGCTTTTTCCTCCATCTTTTTTAGTACTTATTCTACTTTGTTGCCAAACAGGCGGTCTTGGTTTAAGGGAGCATCCAGCAATTTAGCTTTAACATGATCTGGCAAAGATTGCTTCTTAAGCCAAACATGCCTTCTAAGTACAGACCCAGTGACAGCAGCCCTGCAAGATGCCTCTAGTGAATTAAAACCACATTGCAAAGTATGTTTCCCAACTTGTTCAGCAGAATGCATTAAATCCTGTAAATCTATTTTCAGCACAGTCCGGAATCAACATCATTTTCTGTTTAAGCAATCCAATAATATGCTGCTGATACTTTAACATAAGAAACTGGCAGTTTAAGGCAATAATGGCCAAGGTTGCAGAAGCATATACCTTCTTACCCCAACTATCCAGTGCTCTGGAATCTCTATCAGAGGGGGTAGGATTTTTGGCAGTAGTAGCCTTAATGCCCCTGCATCCCTGTGAAATGGTCTCAAGATCCGCAGTAGGATTTTTAAAGAGGAACTTGTGAGTGTCAGGAACCATGGAATATCTATCAGGTTTTCTGGGAGCAGGAGGTAAGGAGTCAGGGGCCAAGCTACATTCCGAAAAGGCATCATCAACAATGTCCAGTACAGGGGAATAGCTAAAGGCCTGTGTTGAGGCATGAGTAAGAAATCCCCAAGCCTCTTTTTAGAGTCAGAGTAATCCTGGCTTTCCCAGCAAAAATGCTCCCTAAGGGTATGCAAGGTTTCATGCAAAGAAAAATCCTCTGAAGGGGAAGCAGAGGGAATAAAGTCCTCTGCATCAGAATCCTCATAGGTAGATAACGGTAAATCCTGGTCATCAGAGGAAACAGAAATTTCAGAATCCTGATCAGAAGAATCATAAGGAAACGCAGTCCTAGGTCTCTTAGAGGGGGAAGGGTGGCTTCCCCTAATTAGAGTAATAAGGTCTTCAGCCATTCTTATCATTTGCTTTTTTTAGGCATAGAGGCCTGACCATGCGGTCTGGGCGTCGGTTTTCTAGGCATGGATTGAGTTTTAGGCCTTGAAGAAGAAGATAGTGTTGGTTTAATATGCAAGTCAGTAGGCCTGAATACACCCTCAAAAGCAGGTGCCTGCACAGCGGCTCCGGACCCATCCAAGGTAGAGACATCCGCAGGTTCCACAGTTGAAGCATCTCGTGGCATACCGGACTCAGAATGGGTCTCAGTAGAGGCCTGCAAATCTGAAGTAGCAGGTATCAGGAGCTGCAAAAGCACCTCACCGAGTACCGGCAAACTGGCGACTAGCTTAGGAGAAGCATTGTCGGCAGCTTTGGACCTATGCGGTCTGTCTCTGTCTTTATCTTTGCGTTTTTTTTCAGAATGTCGGTAGTCGGGTGGCTTACCGAAGCCATATTTGGATAACTGAACAGAGTATCAAAATATTTAGAAGCGTAAATAAACAGACGACGAATAGTTCATTGTTTAAATAAGGCACAAAATCGACAGCGAGGTACGTCGTGGTCAGGGCCTAAGCAAGGAATGCAGTACGAATGAAAACCTTTGTGAGGTATTTGCTTTCCACAAGAAATACAATTAACTTTTACTGACATCGTATTAGAGCAAGAAAAAGTTTCCCCAATGGGGTAATTAGCTTAGCTGAAGACTTCGGTTTTGAAACTCGAAAACGAAAATTTCAGGAGTCGGTCGACCGGCACTTGTGAACTGCTTCTGCTTCGGGCACCGCACAGCAAGAAAGACTGATGTAATGCCATTGGCTGCATGCTTTATACCCCTGACTACCTGATGTCATGGAAGATGAGACAGCAACCGATGCAGGACTCAAGACTTTGATAATCAGGCCGACTGAGGGCTACTGCAAGCAGATAACCCAAATGTGATGACTGCAACAGTGAAACACAAAGAATATCTACAATTACTGTACGTTAGCAGGGAAAGAATACTAACAATAATATTCAAGAAATACTTAAAACAGTAATAGAAATACAGGATAGGCAAGGGAAATGCTAAACACTAAAGATTTCAAAGTTTTTTTTTTTTTGTTTTTTTTTGAAAGAAAATAGAAATTTAGACTTACCTTAATACAAATGTTCGAGAGTGAGCGACTACCACGTCTTTCACTGAAAGCTGTAAATGAGATCTGAGGTAACTGGGGTTGGTGCATTGTGGGTAAGGAGAAGCTTGAGAGTTCTTGGTTTCTACAAGCTTTAGCAACGGCTGAGTCAGAACCGAGGGATCAGATCCAAACCCATCAGTTCAGGCTAGAATGAAAATTGACATCATATCTGAAAAATATGCTAACCCGGCATGGAGCACATCACACAAGAGAGAGAGAACCAGAACCACCTTTACAGACAGGGGATCCTGATGGTGAGATGGGCACCAGACCGAAAATCTTTTTCCATTTGGATATGTATGATTTCTTGGTAGTGGGCTTCCTGGCCTCCCGAAGTACAGCTTCAGAAAAGAGGTGCGTGAAAGGAATCAAAACCCTATCAGCCACAGCATTAGTTGAAAAATGGGCAAGTAAGGATGGGTGATAGACACCTTGTCTTGTGAGAGAAGATCCAGCCAGTGAGGTAACTTGGAGTGACTGACACTGGCAAGTGAGAAAGAAGGGAGAACCAATGCCATCTGGGCCAAAAGAGAGTCAACTAACACGATTCTGGTAGGGTCCTGCCTGACCTTGTGCAAGACTCATGGTAACAGATGAAGGGAAGGCGTACAGAAATATTCTCTTCCAAGGAAAAGACAGGGGGGTCCACTTTCAAGCCAGAGGACTTGAGACTCTGGAAAATAGAGGAAGTTGCCTGTTCAGAGTAGAGGCAGAAAGATCTACCTGAGGAATACTCTACTAATGGACAATGTCCAGGAGCACATTTGTGTAAAGCATCCATTCATGACCTAGTGTGCTGGCCCTACTCAGTCTACCGAAAGACTGTGCTCTGAGGGAATGTAAACTTCCTGAAGAGTCATTTGATACTGGACAATTAGATCCCAGACCTGAACAGCTCATCTGCAAAGAAAAGACCTTGTAACCCCCTGTTTGTTGACATACATCACTGTGACATTGTTTGTGAACACTTTGACTTTGGACTCAGAATGAAACAGGGAATAAAAAGCCTCAAGAGCATGAAGCAGAGCCCTCATCTCCTTTACACTAATGTGGTCCAACCTCTGATGAAGAGGCCAAAGACCCTGAACACTGAGTGCGCCAAAGGAAGCCCCCATCCCTTGTCTGAGGCATCTCTAAAGAAATGCTTCAGAACTAGAGCTTGGAAAGGAAGCCCCAGGTAAAAAGAAAGTTAATGAAACCACCACTGAAACTCGGGCTTGAGACAGAGAAGGAACGGTACCGGGAAGTCCAGGGGGTGGGCAATGGTGCAGTCCCACTGACTTGAGATTCCACTGAAGCTTTCTGATGTAGAGCCTGGCCAGAAGAAGAATGGGAATGGTGGAAGCCATGAACCCAAGGACCCTAAGAAATTCCCTGGCTGTGACTGAAGGCAGAGGCTGATGACACTGGAAAAAGGCAGTGAGAGACAGGGCCTTGGGGGCATGCAGAGATACAGACAGTGGGATAGTCTGAAGCCTGCAACCGAGGAAAATGTGACCCTGAGAAGGTGTCAGAGTTGATTTTTGGAACAATGATATAAACTTGAGATCCTGAAGCACAGCATCTGGGCGAAAAAGCCTGAATGAGCAGATTGTCCAGGTAGGGAACGATCTGAACTCTTCTCATTCTACAAAAGACAAGATCACGAATGAGGCATATGGTGAATATCCTTAGGGGAGCAGAGAGGCCAAAGGGCAAAACAGAAAACTGAAAATGCAAGGAGGAAACAGAGAAATGTAAAAAGTTCCTGAAAAAGGGATGGATGTGGATATGAAGGTTGGCATCCCAGAGATCCAGAGAGACTAGAAAGGCCTGTGGAAGAAGGGGGAAATAAAATCTGAAGAGACAACATCCAAAAATAATGAATTTTGAGAAATGTATTGAGCTGGGAAAGATCCAGAACTGGTCTACAATTGCCCTACTTTCTGGGAATCAAAAACATTCTGGAATAACTACCACTCCCTACCTGGGCAGGGGGCATAGCTTGAATGGTGCTTTGGACCAAAAAAGAATGGAGCACTAATGGGAAAAGAGGAAGTTGTTCCATAGGAGGTTGAGTGATGCCCAAAAAGGGAGGAAGGGATTTCCAATTCATGACATAGTCCTGGTGGAAAGGAGTCTGATGAGATCTTTAAGCACTTTGGAAGAGACAGGGAAAGACGGGAGGATAAGGGAACCTGGCCGAGGGAAAGGAGAAACAAACTGTCAAATGGAACCTGGCTTATTTTGAAAAGCAGGTTTTTGAGAGGTATGGGTTTGAATAGACTTAGCCAGAGGCACAAGTCAAGTTCCTTCTTCCCCTTAGGCAGAGGGTGAAAACAGTCTACAAACTTAGGATTTGGAGGGATAATTCCTCTGAAACATAGGAATAGGAGAAACTAAAACGTGTTTCAACTCCTGCAAGACTTGACCCTTTATCCTGGAGAGACTTGAAACATTCAGCAGCAGCACCAGTAAAGTTTTTATTATACAAAGGAGCATCTAGCAAATTTGGCCTTAGTGTCAACAGGCAAAGTCAAAAGAAAAGCCAAGAGTAGAGCTCCATAACTGAACCAGAGGTCACAGCCCTTGAGAAGGCATCAGTTGCATTTGATAAAGTGGCAAGCAACTAGAGAGGTATAGCCTAACAGAGAAAGGGCAGAAACCTTCTTCTCAGAGTTAGGAAGGTGAGAGACCACTTAGGAAACCTGAGAAAGAAGGGTTAAACAATATCTGGTCATAGGAGTATGGTAGTTGATGACCTGAAAGGATAAAGTAAAGTGGTGTAAATCTTTTTGCACAGTCTCCATAGCCATATTATCCTTATCTAAAGGGAGCAACTTGGTAGAGGGTAACAGCTTGTAGGGCTTGTCAAGAGAGACAGACGCTACAGAAGGATTAGCACAAGGCAATTTGTAAAGAAATTTACATTTGTCAGGCACTTTGCACAATCTATCAGGTTTCTTGGGTGTAGGGGGCTGAGAATCAGTGGCCACAGAAGCAGGTGAAAAGGTATCTGGAAGGGCATCCAAAACAGGGGGAGCACCCGATGCGAGTCATGAGAACAATCACAATTAAAGAACTCCATCATGCAGGCAACAGTATCTCCAAAAGAGAGTTCTTCCAAAGGGGAATCTGGATTAATAGAATCCTCTTCCTTTGAACTACAGTCTAAGTAGGAAGGAATCTGAGAAGAGTAACCCAAGGACTCTTTCCCGGAATCTAGATAGTCATCTGAAGAATCCAGTTCCCTGGGTCTTTTATGAGGAGTGGAAGACCAGGGAGAAGGCGGCACAGACACCTGTTGAGAAGGTTTTATAGCCATTAAAGCATTAAAAAATAAACTTGAGTAAAATCCTTACATTCACATTAGGGATCCCTTACAACAGGGAAAATATGCTTGGCTTTCTGTTTCTTTTTCTGTAGGACATCCACACAAAACACCCTCTGAGGGTCAAACCCCTGGCGACATTTAGTAAGTTTAGTAGGAACCTCCTCCCTTACTAAGATCTATGGAACTCATCTGAGATTCCCCCTCAACTTCAGGAGCAGACGTTTGCAAACCCTCTGAGGGTGTCCAAGAAGTTGGATCCATGCCAGCCTCCTAGCCTTGAAAGAAAGAGAGATATCTAGGAGAAGCTGAACAGCCGGCCGCATCAGACCTAAGTTTTTTGGTCTTTTTCTTTGCAGATGGCTGACACTTGGAAAGTGGAGATTCTGCCATAGTACCTTGAGCCAACAACTTACACTTAAGGCACTGGTTTACGAGATGAATAGATAAGACAGGAGAGACTACTATGCAAGGTCTTAAGAACAAGAGCCTAACAGACAGTACACTGCGCCTGGTCATGGGAAGCACCCAAAAAGAAAAAAGACACTAGTCGTGATAATCTTTACGGGGAATCTGCCTGCCACACTGACATTTTCCCTTTCTGGATGGCATGAATCCAACAGCACTAAAGAAAGACAAGAAGAAACCCCAAAGGGGCACTTACCTGAAGCACAACTTGGCAACCAGCACAGCAAAAGGGCATTCAGACTGATGTTTAACAATGGTATACGGACTGGAGGAAAAGTAGTTCTGAGTGTGTGTGCATGCCTCCGTACATCACCTTTATGTACTAAAGGCTTTGGTGCACTGGATGGATAGGAGATCCTTTAGGTTATGGATATCGCAAAAGTGACATGGAAGGACATCTTTATTAACATATCTGCATAAGCATGCATTTTTAATGTACACAGACCCTGCCAATAAACAATTTTGAAAGTTGTAGTTTACCCTGTATCAAGGTCACTGTTAGCAGTCACCCCCCCCCCTTTTTTTTTTTTTTTTTTACAGCATATCCCTAATATAACCAAATTCATATCATCAAACAGAAATTAAGAGTTGTTTTGGGAGCTTATCATCATTGTAAATGATTATTACTGCAGTACTAACTCAAGGGATTCCTGGCTTCAGAAGCCCGAATGTCAAATCCAGAGCTCTTCACTCTTCAGGCTGAAGACTAAGCTATTTTTATTTATTTACATTTGTTGACCGGGAGTGTCCAACTAGACGTAGGTCCATTTTCAGTGGAGGCCCGGGGAGAAAAGCTCCACAGTTAAAATAAACAGACAGTAGTTACATTGGATTACATAGCGATTAACAATTTGATTAACATAGCAATTAATTACAAACATATTTACAGATGAAGAACATAGTACATCAGTAGACAACTAGAATCTTTATCTGCGAAGTACATAACAGACATTAACAAATGTTACAATAAGAAGTTCCTGCTGTATAATAAGTACTAGGCTTATGAGCATCTGAGCTTGCTATAATCAAGGTAGTTAGTGGGGTGGAAAGAAAGGTAGTGGTTGGATGGGGTGGGTGATATTAGGGTGGGAGTTGCAAGGGCATAGCCAGCATGTTTTTAGGTGCGCTTTTAGTAAAGTTTTGAAGTGGGTGCATGATGGTACGGAGGAAACTGTGGGTGGGAGGGAGTGCCATAATTTCGCTATGGTGCAAGAGAATAGTGCTTCACCAGCAGAGTTATTGGCTTTAGTGATCTGCAAGTGATTTTTGTTGCTGGATCTTAGTGGTCTGGTGGTGCGATAGGGTTGGAGTAGATTCTGGAGGGATGGGACATTTAGTGGATGGTTTACTAGTTTGTGGGCGAGTGAGAGTTGATACCATTGAAGGAGGTGAGGGAGTTCAAGCCAGCCTAGTTCAGCAAGTGAGAGACGGTGGTGACTACGGTAGGATGCCCCTGTGGCGAATTTGGCGATTTTGTTGTAGCAGGTCTCTAGCTTGTTTAGATCGCATTGCCTTAGGTTGGTATATATTGGAGAGGCATAAAGTAGGGTGGAGATAAGGTGGGAATTTGCTACTGAAATCTTTGCTGCTTTGGTGAAAAGTTGCTTATTTCTGTATAATGCTCCTAGATTTTTGTGGACTTTTTTATGGTCATGGATATGTGAATGTCAAATTTTAGTTTATTGTCTATTTCCACTCCTAGCAATTTGGTGTGTTTAGTTGGGTATATAGTGGTGTTGTATTTTGCTGTGATGTTAAAGTGAGAGTTGTTTTAAGTATGTTTGGTGGGTTGGAAGATGAGTAGTTTAGTTTTGTTTGGGTTGAGTACTAATTGGGCATCGGATAACCAAGTTTCAACAGAGGAAAAGGCTTCGTGTGTGACTTTTTGCAATTTGGGTAGGGACTGGGCTGAGCACATGATGGTTGAGTCATCTGCGTATTATATGAGTGTGCCATGTTTGGTGGCAGAGGCTAGATTATTGGAGAAAACAGAGAAGAGTAGGGGTCCAAGGATGGATCCTTGGGGAACCCTTATGGAGACAGGTAGTTGGGGGAGATATGTCATTCTGCCATACAACAGATTGTTGGCGGTCAGACAGGCAACTCTGAAACCAGTTAGTGACTGACAGAGAAGGACAGGTTATTGAGGACAGCGATGAGTTGTTTGTGTGGGACCATGTCAAATGCTTCAGATAGGTCTAGGAAAGTAGCGGAGGAGAGATAGCCATTGTTTTTATGCTGAAGGATAGTGTTAGTAAAGTAGAGTAAGGCAGTGGTGGTGCTATGGTTTGGTCGGAAACCATGCTAAGTATTGGAAAGGAGGTTGTTAGTAAGGAGGTAGTCTGAGACCTGAGAGTGTATGCATTTCTCTAGTATTTTGGAGAGTAGAGAGAGAAAAGCTATGGGGCAGTAATTGGTTAGTTCTTTGGAGGGGCCGCCTTTGTGGAGGGGAATTATATGTGATACTTCCCACAGTGTGGGAACGTAACTTTCTGACAGAGATCAGTTAATCAAGATGGATACTGGGTAGGCCAGAGCATCAGCTGCGATTTGTAGGTATTCACTTGGGCAGCTGTCTGCAGCTAATTTGGTGGGCTTAAGTTTAGTTAAGAGTTTTTTATGTTGGAGGTAGGTACAGGAGAAAAAAAGAAGGCAGTGGGGAGATTACTAGTTGAAGGTGTGGGTTGGAGGGGAGGGGGGCTGTGTTGTTTAGCTAGTGACAGTATGGTTTGTGTGAAGTGTGTGTTGAATGAGGTAACAATATTTTCGAAGAAGTGAGGGATGTTAGGAGGAGGGGTACTGACTTTACCTGGGTGGAGGATGGAGTTTATGGAGGACCAGAATTGTTTGGGGCTGTGTTGGGAGGAGTCTAGGGCAGATTGGTAGCATTGGAATTTGTCCGGTTTTATTAGCTTTTTGACTCTATTGGGTAGTTCTAGGAATTTCTGTCTAGTTGAGGGGGTTTTGGTTTTGCACCAGTGTTCCCAGGCTTTATCCCTGTTTTTCATTTCTGACTTAGTGGTTTTCTGTAGCCAAGGGGAGGGCTGTGCTTTGGTTCTGGAAAGTCTTATGGGGGCATAGTAATTAAGGATGCTCAGGAAGGTAGTATTAAAAAATTCAACTGCATCATCCAGACTGAGGTACTTTAGAGGATGCCAGTTACATTCTTTGAGGGATGAGATTTGTATGCAAGTATATTTGGGTTATATACTTGCCTAGGATATGACTACTGGCCACCTTTCAAAGATTTAAAGCACCTTCCATACACTAACCATTGGCTCAAGCAGAACCATGTAAGAGGCAATTTGAATGCCAAAAGTTTCAAAGTATTTTTTCCTCCAAAAGGGAGGCTATAGCCCTGAAAGAGAAAATGCTACAAAGGGAGCAATTACATAAAACATACTAAAACTCTATACATAAAGTGTCTGCATCCATTCCCTGGCAAAAAAGCAAATAACCAAGTAAGGGAGCTGGTGGGAGGGAATGGCTACTACAACAGTGATCTATTAGAACATCTATCATTAAGTTAATTTTACTTACATAACTATATTATGTTCAACATTTAGATCAATGTTGCAGTAGCCTAAGCTATGTTGGTAGATTACAATAGCTTAGAAACAACTGGAGAGGAGAAAGGAATTCAGTCATCCACGAGTTCCAGGAGAATGGTCCTAACAAAGCCTGTTCTAGACCTTTGTGAAAGTATGTACAGTGGACCACATTGCTGCCTCTAGAATATTTTTGAGTCCATCTTTTATCAAAAAGCCACAGATGAAGCCAAAGCCCTGGCAGAATGGACCCTAACCATGTCGATCACAAACTTGTCTGCTTTGACACAGCTTGTCATTTTTCCTTATTTTCATAGGACACAAACAACTGACCTTTCATGAAAGGTAGAGTTCTGCTCAAGTAGTAACTGCATACCTGTGGACAGCTAGAGTATGCAATTTTCTGTCATTCTTTTGTTTTCATGTTCTGGAAAGAATACAGGGATATTAAAAGTCTAGCTTACACAAAATTCTAAAACTATTTTAAGCATAAAAAAGATTAGTTCTCCAGGCAACTTTGCCTTATAAAACATGAAGTACGGCTGGCTCACCATAAGACTTGCAGCTCAGATACCCTTCTAGCAGAAGTCAAAGCAATGACCAACACAGCCTTCCATGTTAAGAATATCAAGTCACAGCGATAAGCTAGGTTCAAGTGGAAGTAGTAGAAGTTTCTCCAGTGCAAAGGTAAGACAGCAAAGCAGGAGCCACCTGTTTCTGAAGTGGACAGATACGTAAAACACCGTTCAAAAACTGCTTGAGTTGAGGACAGGTAGAAAGAGGATTTCAGAGCAGAAATGACCAAAAGATGACTTCTGATAAGAGAATAAGAAAGGCCAGAGGAAGTTAACTCATAGAAACAATCTACAACTACAGGCAAGTGTGCCTTGAAAGAGTCCTGGTTCTTATAATAGCATACTAGAAAAATCTTTTCAATTTGCACATATAAGACTTTCTAGAAGCATATTTTGGCTCCTTTAATACCTGCTGGGCATCCTCAACAAAAAGGTATGAAAACTACAACCAGACTGGGATACATCACACAGCCATCCTCTTGTGTGACCAAATCCAGTCTGGGGGGAAGCATGTAATAATTGCCTTTGGACAATTCAAAAAGGGGTGAACCATTACTATCTGGAGCACAATGGAGTCACCAGCTCCAGCTTTTGAGAGTCCCACAAAGTATTTATAAGGACCTGTATACAACAGGAAAGGGTGGAAAAGCATACAGGTACATTTTTAGTCTTTCAGGACAGTTTAAGGAACCTTGGAGTAGAATTTCTTTAACTGTTTGTTTTGAAAGGAGGCAAACCGATCTATTAGACATGTTCCCCAATTCCTGAAGACACCTGGGCACAGTTTCTATTTGTTGGGTCTGTCCTGGTCCTGCTTAACACATCTGCTAAAATGAAGCTTGAAGACTCAGAATGAGCTGAACTGCTACCTCCCAGACAATCACAGCAAGTTTGCAAAGGAGATAAGATTTGTTACCTCCCAGACTGTAGTACTGCCTGTAATAACTGCAGAGGTCCTGGGCCCTAGAGATGATTAGAGGCTTTTAAAGCATTAATCAGTGCCAACATGTATTTAGCATTTATGCATTTTTGTCGGTGTTTGGAGTTGCACAGATACTGCACTTTTCTCTCTTTCGGAACCACCCCCTAAGCAAAGTCTGAAGCATTTGTTGTGACTGACAGAGAGGCTAAAGGGAGAATGGAAGACCTGGGTTGAGAGACAGCTGATCCACTTACCAAAGTACCTCTCCTCATGACAAACCCAAAAACTGCAATCTGAAGCTTAGTAGCTTCCCTAGGAGCCCACAGGAACAACGAGCAAAGGAATTGTCCAAGGAACCAGTTTTGGCAACAGCAGAATCACCCACCAGTGGCTGAGGCAGTGATGGAGCTGGATATATTCCCAAACACTCCCTAACAACTTTCTTCTTGCAGATGAGGGAAGCAAGAACATCTACAACTTCTCCATGTTCAAGCAGGGAAAAATCTTCACAAGCAAGTATTGCAGCCTGAGTGAGCTGACCTTCTGACATGAAAGTAACTGTTTTAACGAAAAGTTTTGTAAGGCAGTCCCCAAAGGCATAATGTACTGCTTCACACACAGTAGCACTACAATTGCAATGTAAAAAAGTGAATAAAAACAATTTGCTCACAAAATCATTACAGCAGTAAAAATCCCTTCAGAAAAAAGGCAGTCCAGTTAAAATATACCTTAGTATAAAAATAAAATCTTTACAGAAAAAAAAAAAACTTTTCCCCCAGAAAATTAATGCAGTAGGTCTTCCTCAGAAGGGCACTTACCTGTCCAGCCTTGAAAGTTATCAGTAACTGGCCTGTCAGGTCCACAAAGCCCGCAGAGGTGAAGTACTTCAGCAGCAAGAATGTTCTGAAGCATTTGGCACTTAAATTCCTATTGGCTTGAGATAAGCAATATAAGAGGCAGTTTGAGTGTGTGTAGGGTGTCCTAAAGCTTTGTAAGCCAGCCAGTGGTCATAGTCTAGACAGCAAAATAACCTAAATTAGCTTAGGCTACTGCAACAGTGATCTAAATGCTGAATACCAGTATTTTCCATTTTAAATGTGAGTTACAGGATAGAAAATAGCCACGGTCAAGATGCTTGCCTCAGAGGAAGGGGTCCAAACCCAAGTTAGAGAACTGGTGCATGTATGCTACAACAGTTGTATACAATATCAGTATTCACTACATGACCTCACGCTGGATGTCAACCAGACTAGTAACACAGTATATTACTGTTTTAAATCTACAGTGTCCCTCCCCAAATGTGTTATACATACCCCATTGCTCTTCCCTCTAGGGCTCCTTTTAATGCACAGAAACACAGCCATGCTCCTGCACAGGTAGAAGTGAGAATCTTTCCTAGCTGAACTGTTAAATGATTTGAAAGACAGATAATTCCAGTTGATGGCATGTGAATTAAACCCTTCTTGGTCCTTTCACAGTACATTAGCAAAAATGCTCTTTTCCTGGATGCCTTCAACTTTCCTCCCTCTTAGACAAAAAAGTAAAATTTTCTTCTAATATGAACTCCATTCCTCTAATTAATGAAATCAAATCAATCCAAGAAAAAAAGAATATCACTGGGTAATTTGCAATACATTAAACCAAGACAGCAAGATGAGCACAGTGTCATAATGCACATATGGATCAATGAAGGAAGAAAAAAGAAAATTAAATTCAACACACCTGGTGGCTTTCTACAAAAGAAAAATAAAATGAATGGAAGCCCTGACTAAACCAGTATAAATCATTCTGACAGCCTATCGCAAGTTCCAATTCACAGAGTAGGGGATGCCATATCAGACCTACCAATTTTAGACTAATCTTCCTGAACAGTATTCAAAGTAAAATCACAATGCATTATAATGAAGTGTATCCAAAACAGTACAGGGGACAGATTTCTGTTAAACATAGAACAGCATGGATTTGTTAAGCAAGATCCTGCTTTTAAGTATTGTGGCATTTCTTTGAAGAGGTAATAGCAACAATGGTACTGGCTAGCAGTGCATACTGTTTACCTTGGGTTTGCTAAGGAATGCTACACTATCTTACACAAGGGAAGTAACACATTAATGACACTTAGTCCATATACAGTTCAACAGGAAAACACTTGTGCAAGTTAAGGTGGTAGAGTTACCTGTCCATCCCAGCAGGTGTCACGAGTGTTCTACACAGATGTGTACTACAACCACTTCCTTACATACTATTTCTGAATATAGAAGTGGGAAATGGGCTACAGATTAGCAAGTAGGCTGCTGAGTAACAGTTACTTCATTAAAAGATGCTGAATGTCTACAAAAAAATACACATTTGATGCAGCAATAAAGTGGCATTGGTTTCACAGGCATAAAAAAAGCATCATAAGCTGAAGGAAGGGCATAAATTATGACTAAAAAGCAAACAGTCAAATCATAAAAAATTATGTCATCAACAAATATCTAGGGACAATGGCAATTTAAACTCGTGAGTAGCATGTACCTTCAAAGTGAAAAAAGCATATTCTGTAGCACATCCATTTGTAAAGAGCATGCATAGGCACTACAGAGAGATTCACTATACCCACTATACAGTATACACCTTTCACTCTTATTGAAAATACTACCAAGTTTTATAGCCTTCAGACAAATTACATGAAAGAACTTATAAAAGTACAATGACTACTTAGAGGAAAAAAAATCACAGGGTTTAAAAATAAACTATTCAGAAATGTACTGGGAATAATCAATTATTTCTTACAGGTTTCTCACAGGTGACCTATGCCTGGCTCATGAAGTAATATCTGACCCAGGTCTATTTGAAAGAATATGCCCACAATGCAGTCTTTGGGGGAGGGGTGAACACCAGATAGAGGAACCTAATGCTGAAAGTTTCAATGCAAGACAGGTGACAGACTTTACACAATATCTTCAAAAATAATCTATACCAATATACATACATACAGACACACACTATATATACACTTACACATATTTACTCACACACAAATATGCATGAACATGTTTTTGTGCATATAGTGGTAAGTAGAAAATACCAACAAGCTGTGGAAAACAAGCTTCTGGAAGGACAGTAGGTCATAAGCTTGACAAAAGTAAACAAAAATATGAAAACACGGATGCACCTATGTTCAACAATGAAATGACAATGTGCATATGTTCCACCTTGAAGTGCAGACATAAGAATTATTAAATGATTAAGCTGGATGCTTACACTCATGCACACAAATGGGCCAAGGGTAAGCATACCCCTTTCCCATTTCCTCCCACACAGGAGGATTTGAGTATAGTTGAGTTTAAACAGATAACCCTGTTAATTTTAGGGAATTTCACTGGACTGATTTTTCTGAGTATATAGTGTGGTACAAAGTTTGTGTTGTTACCTTATTACCTTGAAGCAAAAGCCATTTGACAGTCAGACTATGCATCTATATTTTGAAAAATTAAGAAGGAAATGTAAATATTACTTGTATGAAAACTGAGTTGTGTTACTGACAACATACCTAGAGCTCCACTTGAACCTGGTTCAAAGATACTGCTGGCCCCACTTAGTCTTTGTATGAAACTGGCAATGCTTTCTGTGCTGCCCTGTTGAGCATTCAAAGTACCCATCACAGAAGACAGAACGCCCTGTACCACACTAGTGAAGAACTCTGGAGTAAGTGAATCACTGGTAGCACCACTGCCTGGAGGCCTGCTTTCTTCCCTTTCACCTCCCGCATGTGTGTCTGTTTGGAGAGGAGTCTGTGCTTCAGCATGCTCTTGGGTTGACTGTGTGTTGACCTGATGTCCTGCAGCTCCCTGTGTAGCCTGGAAAACAATGCCTCAAAAATATTAGTGATTAAGTTCATACATAACAGTGTTATTATTACATTTCTTAACAACTGTTAGCAGCAGCATTTCAAATATGTGTCAGTCTACTGTAATGAAAGTATAACCAACCTCCAGCCAGAATATGCCACTCTGACAGCAAAATGTAAAACTTTTAGTTATGTACTCACCATAACTTCAGATGTTTGGAATCCATCTCGCCTACATTCTGACTGATGGGCTCGGAGCCGATCCCTCGGCTCCGACTCGGCACGCTTATGCTATAGAGCGAGGCCTCTAATTGGCTGAGCTATCTTTATCCCAGGATGCACCAACACTAATCCCCCAGATCTTGTTTGTCCGCATTCATGCACACATGCACAGCTTGATTATATAACATTGTTAGATGTTTCAAGATGAAACAACAGGATTCGGACCTTCTGATATCCTCTGATCTCCAAGGAAGGGGGAAGGAGGGTGGTTATTAGGAATGTAGTAGATGGATCCCAAACATCTGAAGTTATGGTGAGTACATAACTAAAAGATGCTATGTGATCCAATCTCGCCTACATTCTGACTGATGGGACAGCGTCCCTAGCACCTAAATCCCGGGTGGCTCATTGGAAAACACTCCTGAGCACTGTGGAACCAAATGAAGCTCGTCCTCTAGATGCCACATCTAATTTGTAGTGAGAAATGAAGGTATGCGGGGAAGACCATGTAGCCGCAGCACAAATGTCACCAACAGCAAGCTTAGAATGAAATGCTACCGAAGTAGCCATAGCCCTTGTAGAATGAGCCCTGACAGAGGTGGAAAGCTCCTTGTTAGAATAAACATAAGCTTGAATAATACAGTCCCTGATCCATTTGGCAATAGTGACCTTTGTGACCGCGTTGCCCAATTTGTTTTCTGCAAAGGACACAAACAACTGATCTGTCTTCCTTGATTGTTTGGTCCTATCCAAATAAAACGTGAACTGTCTGTGGACATCTAGTGTGTGGAAAATAAATTCCGCTTTATTGGAGTATTTTGGGAAAAAACTGGGAGCTCTAATGACTGTTGCAAGCATAAAGTAGAACAGACTTTAGGAACAAAAGAAGGATTTGGTCTGAGGGAAACTCTGTCTGTATGAAAAACCAAGTACGGGGGTTTCACTGACAAAGCTTGAAGTTCTGAAACCCTTCTGGCTGAAGTAATTGCCACTAGAAAAGCTGTCTTCCATGATAGAAACTTTAAATCACAGGTAGCTGCCGGTTCAAAGGGGGAAGAAGTCAAGGCACGTAATACTATATCGAGATCCCATGGAGGTGCAGGATGAGAAACCGGAGGTCTTAATAGAGCAGCACCCTTCAAGAAGGTCTTACACAACCTGTTGCTCATTAAGGGTGGGTCTATGGATTCATGAAAATTAGAAATCTCTGCCAAATGTACTTTGATGGTAGAAACAGAAGAGCCTTGGTTGAAAAGAGAGGTTAGGAACTTGAGTACTTCTGCCACGGGAGTTGAAATGGGGTCCAGGCCCCGGAGTTGAGCCCATATAGCAAATCTTTTCCATTTGCTAGAATACAGTTTCTTCGTAGCAGACTTGTGGGCTGAAGACAATATGTGCACTACATCTGGGTCTAGTGCATGTCTCCTGACTATGGTTGGAAGAGGAGGAGCCAGGCCGTCAATCTTAATGTGTGTAGGGACTGGTGTAGCAGTCCCGACTGATGAATCAGTAGGTCTGGGACTTGGTCCAGGAACCATGGACCTTCCAGAGCATGTTTCCGAAGATAGGGAAACCAGACTTGACGAGGCCAGTAAGGAGCAATTAAGATCATCTTGCTCCCTAAGAGAGACGCCTTCTGAATTACCTTGGGTAGGAGAGGAACTGGAGGGAAGGCATAAAGCAGGCCGATGGGCCAAGGATGGACTAACGCGTCCATAGGGCTCTTCCCCTGAGCCGGGGTTAGGGAGAAAAAATCTTTGTACTTCGCATTCAGAGGAGTCGCGAAGAGGTCGCAGCACGGAACTCCCCATTCGATGAAAATCTGTCTTGTAATAGTCATGTTCAGAGACCATTCGTGAGGAGAGAGGATGGTTCTGCTCAACCTGTCGGCTATGACATTGGATTTGCCCGGTATGTGAGTAGCCACTAGGAAGCGCTTGGTCGAGACTGCCCATTCCCAGACCCTCATCGCTTCTCTGCAAAGAGGATAGGATCTGGTCCCTCCCTGCTTGTTCAGGTACCAGACAACTGACATGTTGTCCGAGTGAACAGCAATTACGCCCTGAGGGAGGTAATAGTGAAGGGCTTGAAGGGACAGGAGTACTGCTCTCATTTCTAGGATGTTGATGTGGAGAGAGGTCTCTTCCGGATGCCATTTGCCCTGGACTGACCTGCCCAGGGAATGCCCACCCCGTCTGGGAGGCGTCCGTGGTCAAAGTGGCTGCCGGAGGAGGAAGAACAAAGGGTCGTCCCTGATCCAAATTGGAGGACACTAGCCACCAGCGAAGGTCCCGTCTGCAAGATTCTGTGATCCATATTAGATGATTGAGAGGGAGTTCCTGAAAGGACCACTGAGTTGAAAGAAGCCACTGGAGGATTCTCATGTGTAACCTTGCCAAGGGAACTAGCAGAACTGTGGCAGACATCGATCCTAATAGTTGCATGACCATTCTGGCTGAGGCTTTGGACCTGGGGAGTAAGGCTCGAACCTGATTTTGTATGATTTGAATTCTGTCTGCAGGTAGATAGACCCGCATCTGGTTTGAATCTATCTCTGCCCCTATGAATCTTATTCTTTGAGATGGCCGTAACACAGACTTTGGCCAATTGAAGGTGATTCCAAGGAAATTGCTCAGTGATGTTGTGGCTTGCAGGCTCCGTAGAAGTAGATGCTTGGAGGTGGCAGTTAGAAGCCAGTCGTCTAGGTACGGAAACACTTGGAATCCTAGACTCCTCAAGTGAGCAGTCACTACTGCCAAGCATTTGGTGAACACCCTGGGGGCTGTGGTGAGACCACAGGGCAGCGCACGGAACTGAAAATGACTGCCTCCTAGGCTGAAGCGCAAGTGTCTCCTGGACGTTTGATGTATTTTGATATGGTAATACGCGTCCTTGAGGTCTATGGAGCACATCCAAACACCTTTCTCCAACAACGGGAGAATGGTTTGTAAAGTGACCATCCGGAACTTGGACTTCTTGACTGAACGGTTTAGGTTGCTTAGGTCCAAAATGGGCCTCAAGTCCCCGGTCTTTTTTGGCACTAAAAAGAATCTTGAGTAAGTCCCTAATCCGATCTGGTCTGCGGGGACCGGTTGGATGGCTCCTTTTTGCAGCAGTTTTGAAATTTCTATGGCTGCGGTATCCCATTAACTGGGTGGTGGGTCCGGGATTCTTTTGGACTGAGGGGGGGACAACAGAATGGGATGGAGTAACCTCCGGCGATAATTCGAAGCACCCATCGGTCCTGAGTGATCCCTTCCCAGGCCTTCAGGTGCTTCGAAAAACGACCCCCGACTGGCTCCAGAGCAGCACAGTCGGGCAATCCCTCAGGGACTATGAAAAGTTGAAGAGCCACGAAAGGACTCGCGGCCTCCAGTGTTGCGGGGGCCTCTGCCGCCTCTGGGACGGCGTCTTCCTGATGAATTTCCCCCTCCTCTGCCTCTGGAGGGGGAACCTTCCTGCTGAGAGGGGTAAGACTTCTGATCTCCGAACCACATCTTCCCTCCTCTTTAGCCTTGGGATAAGGCCGAAAGGGAGTGGAAAATCGTGCCTCACGGCAGTCAGAGTCTTACCCTCCTGTTCACAGCGGGTAAGTGTGTCTTTCACCTTGGGCCCAAACAGGAGGACCCATCAAAGGGGCCGCGAATGAAGACTTGAAGGCCTCCGCGAATGACACAGGCGGAGCCAGGCTTGTCTCCGAGAGCAATGCCTGTACCCACCGCCTACTCGCCTTCGCCGCATACGAGATGAGCCTCATGGACGAGTTCGAAATGGATGACATCGTAGCCAGCTGATTTCCAACCGTCTGGGCCAGCTCCTCAGGCAGGTTACCTAAGAGGGTATCGGACAGCTCCTTAATCAGATCCCTCTGGAATCTCGTAAAGTGCGTCAGGTAGTTCAGAGACCTCAGGGTAAAGGCCGCTGAACTTAGGGTGCGCTTGCCGCATCGATCCATGCTCCTAGACTCCTTATTAGGAGGATGGACGGACGTAGAAGCCTCTGCTACATCCTGCTGTGTAGCAGATGCCACCACCATAGCATCCACAGCCACACCTTTCGTAAGGAACTCTCTATCTGGGGGTGCTGAAAGAAATTTGTTTGGACGAAAGGGCACCGTTCCACAGAGTCCGGGTGTTCCCACGCCTTCGACAGATCAAATCCAAGAGCTCGCCGAGGGTGGAGACACCCAGGAGGCGGAGGGCTGAGCCCCAAGGCCTTCAGGAACACCGACTCATCAGCAGAGGGAGGTTTGGACTGCCAGCCGCCTCGTTGTTTTAGGGCTTCCAGGATGCCTGCAAAGGAGACATCATCCAAGGACGACTTGGGGGACCCCTCTGCATCATCGAGATCGGTGTCAGATGTCAAAGACTCGTCAAGGGAGTCAACGTGCTTCCTCTTGCACGCTTTTCCTGGGAGGTTCTTCCGAAGAGGCTTCAGAAGGACCTCCAGGAGGGGGGAGAAACCCCAGCGGGGGTAACCTGAGGCCCAGGGGCTCCGCTATCTGCGGACAGGGGGACTGCCAACGACCCAGTCTCCAAATGTAGGAAAGGAGCTGGGAAACTGTGGAGGTAGCCAATGAAGATTTGGCTAGAGCACTCCTCATAGCCCTGAAGGCGGGACCACCAGAATCCTGGGAAGGTCCCCCCTCCGTGGCCATGACAGTGGACGGTACTCCCGCCGACGCACCAAGAGGGAGACTTGGGACCAAGGTATCAATCCCAAGCCTCCCCAGGGCCAAGGAAGAAGTCCGTGCACTGAACTCCGACCCAGGAGCCGGAGTCGGAGCAAGGGTCGGGCCTGACCCTAACACCTCCACTGGTTCCACCAACACCTGCTCCAATGGTGCCAAGCTGTTGGAGGAGGAAGTACAGTAAGGAGTGGACCATCGGCTCTGAAGCCAAATGGGCTGGAGCCAAAACCATCTTTTGGAACACCGGAGACTGGAAAAGTCAAAGGAGAACCCTGTCGATGTCCGAATCAGACATCCTGGAAGATCTCGAGGATACCGATCGGGCCGAACCGATTTCTCCATCGGCTCCGGGCTCGGGACCGCTCGAAAGGACTCCAATTATCGGCCCGAGGAAACCTTCAAGGAAATTTCCCTCGGCCGATAAGGACTTCGCCCGAGGGGAAGTGTCTGAGCCGATGACCTTGTCGGCTCCAATATCAGTGGAGCCGATGAGGGTGACCGCCTCGATGCTCCAGACCTCGGCTCAAACCAGAGGGGTCGAGGCTGGAGGCATCGAGGCAGACTGTTCGACCTCGGCCCAAGTCCGTGGAGCCGATGGAGAAGTCTGCTTAGCTTTTTAGCCGCCGGTTCCGACTGACTGGTCGGAGCCGGCTTTCTCTTCTTAGAAGGAGACGGAGAGGAAGATAAAGCCTCCTCGAAAGAAGGCTTGATTAATCCTTTAAGGATTAATTTGTTTTTCCTCTCCTGGAGGACTCGAGAGGAAAACGCATGGCATACACTGCACGATTCCTGGAGATGTTTGGCGCCAAGACAATAGACGCACGAGGAGTGGTCGTCCGTTATGGACATTTT
Organism: Protopterus annectens; assembly: GCF_019279795.1. Classification (NCBI taxonomy): domain Eukaryota; kingdom Metazoa; phylum Chordata; order Ceratodontiformes; family Protopteridae; genus Protopterus; species Protopterus annectens. The sequence continues at coordinate 671,204,559 of NC_056743.1, forward strand.
GAACCCACACCTCGTGCACTTTTTAAACCCGGAGGGTTTATGTTCCTTAGACATAGTTGCAAGAAAAAACAGACCACAACAGTAAACTTTAAGACAGCTTTAAGACACAAGTACAAATAAGTATGCCCATAACTAAGAATATTTTAAACTGAAAAACGTTTTCTTTTTTTTTTTTTTACACAGAAAAAGAAAGGGAAGAAAACGAGGGTCAAGACCCTCTAACTCAAACGGGTACTTGACCCACAGACAACCACTAAAGTAGTTAGTACAGGGGAGGGCCCCTCTAACTTAAACGGAACCTTCTCTGACAGGAAAATTTAAGCAAAATTTAATAAAACAACAGGAGACACACTCGTACACAAAAAATAGCCGTTAAAACAGCTTTTGGGTTGAAAAGAGTGAACTACTGACAGGAAAAGAGACTATTAATATAGTACTTAGCCCAGCCAATGTTGAGACCACGTCCAAGCTCTGTAAGCGGCAAACGAGATCTGGGGGATTAGTGGTGGTGCATCCTGGGATAAAGATAGCTCAGCCAATTAGAGGCCTCGCTCTATAGCATAAGCGTGCCGAGTCGGAGCTGAGGGATCGGCTCCGAGCCCATCAGTCAGAATGTAGGCGAGATAGGATCACATAACATCTATTCTTCTCTAACCACCTTCTCAAAAGTATAAAATCTCAAATGGATCTCTGGCCAACCAACAGATGGGGTCAGATTTTCCCTTCCTCTCTGTTCTTTTGTTTAAGGAATCAAAAGTTACAAGAAGAAATGATTACCCCTCTGGAAGGTGGAGTAAAACTCACAGTTGAAAATTAACTTGCCAAATAAAATTTAGAGTTTTATCTCACAGAGACTGATGAATCTACATATCCACTGAGTGAGATATTCCAAATATTACTACCACCACAGGTACTATACACACAGCCATATTGCAGTTTCAAGGTAGCATCTGTAAAGTAACACAAATAAAACAAATCCAGAACAAAATATACAGACTTGTGTGATCACACAGTGCTTATGCAATGCTGAAGAAAGAAAATTGTGTAAGGTAATAAGCATAACAGTACATTAACAAAGCAACTATGAAAGACTTCATTTGCGTTTACCCGCCGCATGAACCTGCATGGAAGAGTTCAGCTAGAAAATCAAGGACCATTTGGATAGAAGCAGTGAAAGGATCTATGTCCCTTCCTTGAGCCCAATAGGCGAAACGTTTCCACTTACTCAAATAAATCTTTCGAGTGGAAGATTTATGGGAAGCTATCAAAATATCTCGAACAGAGTGAGATATTTGAGGAAGCCTGGCTAAGGTTGGAACTGGAGGAACCAAGCAGTGAGGTTCAGGGAGGGGAGGGAGCGATGTAACTGACCCGACTGATGGATCAAAAGATCTGGAACTAGGTCCAGATGCCAAGGTCGCTCCAAAAGAAACTGATGTAGAAAAGGGAACCAAACCTGTCGAGGCCAGTATGGAGCAATGAGGATCAATGAGGCCTTCTGAGCGATAGCTTTCTGTATCACTTGAGAGATTAGTGGGAAGGGAGGAAATGCATACAGAAGTCCCCGGGGCCAAACTTGGACTAGAGCGTCTCTGCTGGGTTGGCCTGGTAAAGGGAATAGGGTGAAATAATCTCTGCACTTGCTGTTTTGGGGGGTAGCAAAAAGGTCGCAGCAAGGCTGACCCCACTTGAGAAAAATTTCTCTCACAACAGAGTCTTTCAGAGACCACTAGTGAGGCATGAGGATAGCTCTGCTCAACTTGTCCGCGATTTGATTGGACTTCCCGGGGATGTGCGTTGCTATCAGAAAACGCTGAGAAGAAATCGCGCATTGCCACAGTCTGAGTGCTTCTCGACACAGGGGGTAGGACCTGGTTCCGCCTTGTTTGTTGATATACCACACTACAGACATATTGTCCGTCTGGATTGCTATCGTTCCCAAGGGAAGAGAGTCTTGAAGGGCTTGCAACGCTATAAGCACTGCTCTCATCTCTAGAACATTTATGTGCAAGTGGCATTCTTCTGGTTGCCATGTGCCCTGGACAGTTCTGCCCTGATAATGCCCCCCCCACACGATCAGGGAGGCGTCCGTTGTCAGAGTAGCAACCGGAGGGGGAGGAACAAAGGGTCTTCCCAATAAGAGCTGAGGGGAAGACATCCACCACAGAAGATGATTCCTGCAGGTTTGCGTGATCATAATGGTGTGGGACATCGGAAGTTGCTGGTATGACCATTGTGTGAAGAGCATCCATTGAAGGATTCTCATGTGGAATCTGGCTAATGGAAGCAAAGGTATGGCAGCCGCCATAATCCCCAATACTTTTAGAACTAACCTGGCTTTGACTTTGTTGCTGCTGAAGATGAGCGAGACCAGTTTTTGTATGTCTGTTATTCTCTGATCTGTTAGCCTGGCAGACATGTTGACTGTGTCTAGAATTGCGCCTATGAAGGTAATAACACGACAAGGCGACAAAACAGACTTTTCGCAATTTATTGAAATGCCTAAGTTTTGACAAGTGCGAAAGGTGTAGTCCCTGGCTGTTAGAAGAAGATGCTCGGTGGGAGCTGTAAGGAGCCAGTCGTCCAAATATGGAAACACCTGGAATCCTTGACGTCTCAGGTGAGAAGCTACCACTGCCATACATTTGGTAAACACCCGGGGGCAGTGGTGAGTCCAAAGGGCAGGGCTCTGAATTGAAAATGACTGGTTCCCAGCCTGAAGCGGAGAAATCTTCTGGAGCCGCCTGTTCATTTTATATGATAGTACGCATCCTGAAGGTCTATAGAGCACATCCAGTTTTTCTTCCCAATAGGGGAAGGATGGACTGTAGCGTGACCATCCGAAATCGTGTTTTCTTGACTGACTTGTTCAAGATACTGAGATCCAAAATTGGTCTCCAGTCCCCTGTTTTTGGAACTAAAAGAACCTGGAGTAGATTCCGGATCCTTGCTGGTCTGCTGGAACTGGTTGAATTGCTCTTTTGCAAGCAGTTTTGAAACTTCCAAAGCTGCAAGATCCCTTTGAGCGGTGGAACATCTGGAAGGGATTTTTTGATCGGTTTGGAATGCAAAGAAAGGGAATGGAATAGCCTTCGAAATGATGGACTGTACCCACTTGTCTCGAGTTAGGGATAGCCAGGCTTCTGGGTACAGTGACAATCTTCCCCGACTGCCTCCGAAGGTGGACAGTCGGGCAACACCAGGGATGCTGAAAGGGCTTATCGGAGAAAGTTTCTCGATTGCCCTGGTTCTGGACCCCCTGCCTCTAGGGCGGCGCCTACCATTGTTGTTCCCCCTCTGCCTCTGGCGGGAACCGACTCTGTGCGCCAGGCTAAGTCCCTTGAGATTGTTTATGGAACCACATTTTTCCACTTTTCTGGCCCTTTGGGGTAAGGCCTAGAAGGAGTAGAAAACGGACTCGACGGCAGAAAGAGTCTTGCCATCAGTCTCGCACCTAGTCAAGGTTTCTTTCAATTGAGGACCAAAAAGAGATGATCCATCAAACGGGGAATTAGTGAACGACGTTTTAAAGGGGGCCGCAAAGTTGCATAACCGCATCCAGGCATGCCTACGTAAGGCCACTCCTGTTCCTGCGGCCCTGCTCGCTCCATCAGCCGCATACGAAAGGAGGCGCATGGAGGAGTTAGCTATGGAGTTCAGGGTAGCCAGCTGAGTGTTCATCTTGTCTTGAAAACCCGCAGCTGTAGGATCCTTTAACATATCACTCGCTTCTTTGATCAAGTCCCTTTGAAGACTAGTAAAATGGCATAGGTAGTTCAGCGAACGCATTGCAAAGGTCGCTGACGAGAACATCCGCTTCCGCACCTGTCCATGGACCTAGATTCCTTGTTAGGTGGATGAACAGGCACTGAAGGATCAGCTAGTTCCTTCTTAGTGGCAGCAGCAACCACCATAGCATCCACAGAAACTCCTTTTGTCAGAAATTGCTTATCTGTTGGTGCTGTGATGAATTTTGAGGGTCTCCTGGGAGTGGGGTCCACTGAATCAGGAGCTGTCCATGCCTTTTTTGCTACCACCTGCATGAGGGGGTCAAAGGGGGGAGACACCCAGGAGGTGGAAGGGCGAGAGCCAAACGCCTCAAGGTACACAGATTCATCCTCCGAAGGGTTGAGGGCTGGCCAATTTCCCCTGTTTGAGGATTTCTAGAATGTCTGCAAAAGAGACATCTTCAGAAGGGGAACGGGGGGAACCCTCGGAATCCTCTAAATCTGTGTCAGAGGTGACGGACTCAGGTGAGTCAATGTGTTTCCTCTTACACTTTCTCTTCCGAGGGGGCTCTTCTGCCAAATCAGGAGAGGCCTCGAAGAGGATGAGATCCCACAGGGGATTCCTGAGGAGCTGGCTCTCTGCGGTCCGGGATGAGGGAGTGAGTCGACTTGACCTGAGGCACCGTAGAGGGAGGGGCGGACGGAGCCGACTGTGGAGTAGAACCAGGTTCTAACACACTCCGCATGACCTCGAACGCACCCCTGTCAGGCAGAGCCAGAGGTCCCCGCCCGAAGCTGAGAACCTCCTCGGCACCGACAGTGATGGCTCGAGGTCGATGTCGGAGCCGAACTCACCAGCGCCCAAGCTCCGAGAGGAAGAGCGGGGTCGGACAAGGGTCCGATGCCACTCACCCCCTCGGAGCCGACGAGGGAAGTCCGGCGCCGAGATTCTTCAAAGGAAGAAATCGTAGCCGATGACGGAGCCGAAGACATCTGTATCGGCTCCGACGCTACCACAGTCTCGGTTCAACGCCTGCCCGAGCTCAACGGAGTCGGAGGAGGAACATATTGATGGACAGGGGCAGGCATCGACTGATGAGTCGGGCTCTGAAGCATTTGGGCCAGTGCCTCGGACTTAAGAAGTCGACTCACTACCCTCTGAAGGTCATGATCCGACAGCCTCGATGACCTAGAGGAGTGAGATTTATGGCTCCGCTCAGACAGCAGAGGAGATGCTGGAGCCGAATGAACGGAGCCAAGGGATGGTGACCTAGATCTCTTCTAGATGTCGGCTCCGAAGGTCTGGTCGGAGCCGACAAGGAATTTTACCTCGGCTCCAGCCGGAGCCGAGGAACCACAGAAGTGTAGACTCATCGGCTCCAGCCGGCCGATGCAGACGTAGGTTTAGTAGTTTTAGGTCTCGGCTCAGTAGCTGGAGCTGAGGACCTAGAAGCCTTGGAGGGCTTCCCAGAGACAGAGAGGGAATCCTCAGGCTTGAGTAGACCCCTTAGGATCAATTTGTTCTTTCTTTCCTGCAGGACCCTGGGACTGAAGCCGTGGCATACAGCACAGGAGTCCTGCAGGTGCAAAGGCCCCAGGCAGTAGACACAAGAAGTGTGACCGTCTGTCAGAGACATTTTCTGACAGCACGCATCACACTTCTTGAAGCCTGAGACCTTTGTGTCTTTAGACATCTTAGAACAAAAAAGTGTAATCACACACACTCAGTCAAACACACTGATTACACCTTATCTTATTTTTAAACTCAAAAATAAAACAACTATCAAAGTTTTAATTAAGAGAAACAACACACACACACCACTAGGGAATGGAAGAAAAGGCCTGAAGGCCCGAGGGAGAACTTATAAGTTCTTGTGGGGAAGAAACGGGATTTTTGTGAAAAAAGGGGTAGAATTCCACTAAACTAAGGGAAACAAGAGTTAAAATTAAAAATAAAGGGGTTTAAGTATACTAACTTTACTGAAAGTTTACTCACCAAGAAGCCGGTAGAAAACCAACACCTCGATCGCTGTAGCGGCAAACGAGATCTGAGGTAACTCACGCCTAGCATTGTGGGATATAAGGGGAGCCTCGAGCCGGTGGAACCAACTCTCGAGCTTTTAGAGTGGCCGAGTCGGAGCCGAACCCATCCCATCCAGCAAGAATGAAGGCGAGATAGACAACTTAACATCATCTATTCTTCTCTAACCACCTTCTCAAAAGTATAAAATCTCAAATGGATATCTGGCCAACCAACAGATGGGGTCAGATTTTCCCTTCCTCTCTGTTCTTTTGTTTAAGGAATCAAAAGTTACAAGAAGAAATGATTACCCCTCTGGAAGGTGGAGTAAAACTCACAGTTGAAAATTAACTTGCCAAATAAAATTTAGAGTTTTATCTCACAGAGACTGATGAATCTACATATCCACTGAGTGAGATATTCCAAATATTACTACCACCACAGGTACTATACACACAGTCATATTGCAGTTTCAAGGTAGCATCTGTAAAGTAACACAAATAAAACAAATCCAGAACAAAATATACAGACTTGTGTGATCACACAGTGCTTATGCAATGCTGAAGAAAGAAAATTGTGTAAGGTAATAAGCATAACAGTACATTAACAAAGCAACTATGAACGACTTCATTTGCGTTTACCCGCCGCCCTCTGTATCCCTTTGTTCCAGACAGATTTTTTCAATAGTTGCTTCTTTCCTAAAGAACCAATGCAGGTTTTGCACCACCTTAAGTACTGACAGAGGTGGTTGTTTTCTGTAGATTTTTGAACCTGTACTCATCACAAGAAAGTTTGCTTGTAGTAGGCAACATGCTGCATTAAAAAACACCAGTAATATGCAATACATAATGAATACAAAAGACATAAAACATGTAAAACAAGCAAAATGTAGCCCATAAAAGTACAGGTGCAATTATTTATGTTAACTTCATATAGCACAACAAAATCTGTTAAAAGGATAAAAAGGTCTGCTACGGAAAAAGTAATTTTTTTTCTAATTTTTGCATATGAATTCTAGAAAATTTACAAACCCCGATAAAGGGAAGGGAGGAGAGTATAATATTCCATCTGTGTCGTCCATTTTCATTCTTCCTCAACTGATGGGTTTGGATCAGAGACTCTAATCTGACTTGGCTGCTTCTAAAAGATCTTCGGATCCAACACTCTTGAGCTCCTTCCTTTATCCATAATGACCCACCAACCTAATAAACCTCAGATCAAGTTTGCATCCCCTATAAAGAAAGGGACAACCTGTTAAGGAATTTAACAAACGCAAAACAGAAAAAGGAAGCTGGAGCTCAAACAAGGAACAGAGCTTCCTGTAAAAACTCTTAGATCTTTCCAGAGGCAAAGGATGGGGACAGGTGGGTGGGAAGTTGAGGAAGAACGAAAATGGATAACATAGATGGAAAGTTATGGTGAGTACCCAACTTTTTTTTTTAATATCTGATGTCCTTTCTCATTCATTCCTTAACTGATGGGGCAGAGTCCCCAGGTACTGAAATCTTGGGTGCCCCTCACGGAAAGATACTGCGGAGTACTGCACAGCCAAAGGCTGCTCTGTTCCTGGAAACAGAATCTAATTTGTAATGAGCAATAAAACTTTGAGAATTAGTCCAAGTTGCAGCTGCACAATGCCATCAAAGGACGCCCTTAACCAAAAAGCTGGAGAGACCTCCATAGACCTTGTTCAGTGAGCTCTAGGAGGCTTAGGCAAGGATAATCTTTTTTTTTCTTTTTTTACCATAAACAAAAGTGATACAATCAATCAGTTAACCATTTGGTCAATGCAACTTTGGAAACTGGTTTGTCCAATTTGTTAGGAAAGAATAAAACAAATGATTGGTTTTCCTGAATTTCTTGGCTCTATGGAAATAGAAGTGAAGTTGTCTATGCACATCCAATAGATGGTGCATATTTGCTCATTTATTTGAAAATTTTGGAAAGAAAACCAACAGATTAATGACTTGGTTTATGTTGGGCTCAGAAGCCATCTTGGGCAAAAAGGACGGGTTGGTCCACAAAGACAACCTGCTTTTGTGGAAAACCAGGTAAGGAGGTTTAGAAGATAGAGCCTGGACTCGTCTAGCTGATGTGACAGATCACAGAAATGGTTTTCCAAGCCAAAAATGTTAGATCTGCTCTGGCTGATGGTTCAAAAGGTGATTGGGTTAAGGCCTGAAGAATAAGAGTTAAATACCAAGGAGCAGTAGGATCTTTCTAACAGCGTCCAAGTAAAAAGGATCCTTTGAGAAAGGCTTTACATAGTTTTGAAGAAGCCAAGTGTGACGTCCCCATTCTGGGCCAGTCATCAAGGAGCCTAAATCTTCACCACTGATACTGGAGAGGGGGGTTCACTAGGAATACAAATGGATTCACTCAGTATTTCTAGACTCAGACCTGTCTGCACCAAGCATAATTTCTCTTAACAGCACACAGGGAACACACACAGCCTGGGGTCTGGGTTCTCTCTCTGTCTCTCCCCAGGTTCCAGTAAAGCTCCCCACTGCAACAGTTGCAGAGTTAGAAGTCCTCAGCTGAGTGCCCAGGTCAAGTCCTCCAAAATTCTCTGTGAAACCAGTGCTTCATGTCCCTGCTGCAAGTAGCTCACACACACACACACACACACACACACACACACACAGTGAGATTTGATCCCCCCACAGACACACACCTGGTAAAGGCAGGCACAGATTTACCTGCTGTGCCCCCTTCGGCCCAGACTATAAAGTAGTCATCACTGCCACCAGACACTACAAAGCCAGCTACCTACGGCTCTTGCAAGGGTACCAAATTATAGTGAGTGAAATGAATATTAATACAAATGGTAATGTTGACCAAACAGCTAAGCTTTCAGGAGTGGCCAGAGCTGTTATAAAATACATGCAATACTCTCAAAAGTTAAAATATTTCTCTGAAGGACCAGCCACAATGAGAAGTTTAAATATATTTAAAAATAAAAGAATATGAAAATATTAAATAACTATTTACAGTAAACAAGAGTTTCAATCACAGGAAATATTAAAACAACACAGATAAATAGATTCAGTTACAGAAAAACAGTACTCAACTAATCTCACTATATTTTCCTGACTAATCTAGAGTTACTATTCCTTGGCTCACTTAGAGCAAGGAAGATTAAGTAGGTGAGTGATCCTTCTATGTCAGGTTCCAAGATATAGACTGCCCAGTCTGATCGAGACTTCTCAATATAATATCCAAATATTACTTCTGGGATAGCTTACATGATGACATCACGTCTGGTCATGTGACTTCTGGATCCCACACTATCCCCTTTAGCTAGAAGCTGCCAGTATTTAGCACCTGTGTGTCAATAATAAACACACACACACACACACACACACACACACACACACACACACACACACACACACACACACACACACACACAGAGCTTTGCTAAGATCTGCTGCAGCTCCTGGAAGTCGTAAAACAATTGTAACACTTCTATTCCTCCTACAGAGCTACTAAGCTAGGGTTCTCACAGACATTTTGTTTCTGGCCGCAATCAGAACTGCAAGATACAATCTTTATGGCCCAATTTAATTTTAGCTATTTTCCAAAGTTAGCTGGGACTGAGCTTAACCTCTTCTTTAGTAGTGGACGCTGTTAAAACATACCTTTAAACAGTTACAATAACACATGCACATTTCTTTTCTGTCCAGCAGGGCACATTAATACATTTTTAACACAAGCAACTTTACAGATACATTTTTCAACACAAGCATCTGTACAAAATCAATCAGTTTGATATACAAATGACATACAATTCTTTACAAAATTCCAGACAGCTGTGCTGGCATGTGTTACACATCCACTGCCCTACGTCTCCTGGCATAGCTGGCAGTACCTCCTATCATTGCACTAAGGTCGAGTTATTTTCGCCCAGGTGGAAATTAAAAGAGACAGTCTAGTAAACTTCAACAGTTGAAAAACTAAAGTCAAAAATTCAAGGACAGATGGCACAGGTGCTGAAAAGGGATCAAGGTCCTTTCAAATGGCTCGAAAATAAATCTCTTCTATTTGCTTTTGTAAATATTTCTAGTAGAAGCTTTTGAGAAGATAAGGTATGATGGACTGTTGAGGACAGCCTGGGATGTCTAGCAATTAATGAAATTGGAGAAACCATGTGGTCAGTTTGAGGCCTGTTAAGTTCAGAGTATCCCTGTTGAGTGAAGCAGAAGGTCTGTAGTTGGACTGAGTATCTAGTGTGGATGCAGAAGGTAAGGCCAGACATGATGAGGCCAAAAGGGGGCAATGAAGAGAACTGTGCTCTTCAACTGGAAAGCTTTCTATAGAAATTTGGGGAGAGGTAATTGTGGGTAAGTATAAAGGAGACTGAAGGGCTAATTGTGGACTACAACATCTCTCTGACTCCTCCGTTGGAGGGATCAGAGCAAAGAACCCACAACAATTGTTGTTGCGGGGAGATGCAAATAAGCTACAGCATGTCTGGCCTCATTGATGGAAAATACTCTCCACCACTTTGACGTTGAGATACCACTCATGCGGCATCAGAATGGGCCTGCTTAGCTTGTCTGCAATCACTCTGGAGTTTTCCAGAATGTGCGTTGCTATTAGAAAGCAACTTTAAGAGATTGCCCATTGTCACACTCTCACTGCTTCTCATCACAGAGGATAAAAACAGATTCCTCCCTCTTTTTTGATGTGCCAGACCAATGACATTGTCTGTTTGAATGGCAACTGTCACAGATGGGACAGTGTCTTTATAGGCCTGTGAAGCTAGAACAACTGCTGCCATTTCTAGGACACTGATATGCGGCTTGACAGGACCACATACCTTTGATTGTCCTTCCCAAGAAATGTCCGCCCACCCACCTCAGTTGGGAGGGGTCCATGGTCACCATGACCATGGGCACAGGGAGGACAAAAGGGCAACATTCTGAGAGTTCATTTGAATGAATCCACCAAAGAAACTACCATTTGTATACTTGTGTGATGTTGACTGGAGCAGTTAAAAGGCTGTAGAAGAATGGACCATTGAGTTGACAGTGTCCAGTGAAGTATCTGCATATGAAACCTGCCCAGAGGAATGAGGGTGATAGCAGCTGCTATGGATCCCAAGATTTGTAAAATCAGTCATGCTAGAAGAGAAGTATTTTGTATTACCTTTCTGACCTGTGATATCAGTCTCTAAACACAAGCAAAAGGTATGAACTCCAGACTCTGAGTAGGTGTGAGATGTGATTTGTTGTGATTAACCATGATGCCCAGAAGGATGCACAACTGCAGCATGTAGTCCCTTTCCTGTAGAAGTATATGCCTAGTTGGGGCAGTTAGGAGCCAGCTGTCTAGGTATGGAAAAACACGGAATCCCAGCAGTTTAAAGTGAGCTGCTACCACTGTCATGCATTTGGTGAACACCCAGGGAGCTGTGGTGAGATCAAAGGGCAGTGGTCTGAAATGGTAATGACTGGCTTCAGTTGGAAGTGCAAATATCTTCTGGAGTACCTGCTCATTTGTATGTGATAGTACGTATCTTGAAGATCTGTTGTGCATATCCAAATGCCCTTTTGCAGTAGTGGCAAATTGGACTGAACTGTGACCATCCAAAACCTTGAATATTGTACCAACTGATTTAGCTTGCCAAGATCCAGAACTGGTCTCAAACCCCCTGTCTTTTCTGGCACCAAGAAGAATCTTGAATAGGCAATGGCTCCTCCCTGATCTGCGGGACCTGTTGGATGACTTTTCTAGCAGCTTTTTTTTTTAAATATTAGTGCTGCTGCTTCCCTCTGATTGGATGGAACATCAGGAATTCTTTTCAGTTTGGTAGGAGGGGTTTAGGAAAACAGTATAAAATAGTCTCTAGATCCGATTCTCTGCACCCAAAAATCTTTTGTTATAGACAGCCAGGCTGTCTGGAGCAGAGACAAGCGTCCAACTGTCTCCAAAGGGAAACAGTTGGGCCTCCCCCTTCAGGAGCACTGGTAGGGCTTATCCGTGAAGGCATCATAGAAGCCCTGGTTCTGGGGGCGTCCTCAGCTGTGAGGATGGTGTCTTCCATTTGAATTCTCCCCTCTGCCTCTGGGGGAACCATCTCCATGTGAATCTGGAAAATAACCCTGGGATTTGTGAAACCACATTTTTCTATCTCCCTGTTGATTCCTTGAGAAAGGTCTTTGAGGATTTGAAAAATGTACGCCCACAGTATAGAGGGTCTTTTACTGTTGGTCACATCTGGAGAGCATGTCCTTTTACCTTGGGGCCAAATAGGGAAGATCCACCAAAGGGTCCACTGATGAATGAAGACTTAAAGGGCTCAGTAAAAATCACACAGTCGCATCCAGGCACATCTCCTAATGGCTATGCCTGAACCCACCACCCATGAGGTACCTTATGCTGCATGGGAAATCAGCCTCGTGGACATATTAGAAATAGACTGGAGGGTGGTCAGCTGTGAGGAGATTCTATTCTGATCCTTGGCAGACATGCACACAGAAAGAGATTTGTAAAGCCCTTTGGTCAAATGTCTTTGTAATCTTGTAAAATGTGCCAGATAATTCTGCAACCAGACAGCAAAGGTAGTTAAAGCATACACGTGTTTGTCAAACCTGTCCAAGGTTTTGGACTCCTTGTTAGGGGGATGGACAGAACTCTGTTCTGCATTCACTCTTAGTGGTTGCTGCCACAACTATGGGGTCAACTGTGACTCCTTTGCTCTAGTGCAAATGGTCCTTATGAGGGGCTAAATCTTGTCAGATCTTATAGGGATCGGCTCTCCTGTATCTGGCTCCTTCTACACCCAGCAAGAAAAAAGATCTAGGAGTTCATCTGCTGGGGATTCACCCAAGTAGATGATGGACTAGACCCGAAAGCCTCCAGTAACACGGATTCCTGCTGGGTGGGGGTATCAGAGGACCAACCACCTTTTTGTTTCAGATGGTCTAGATGTCTCCAAAGAAAATGTCATCTGGTGGAGATCTAGGGGACCCCTCTCCATCAAAATTGGTGTCCTCTGAGGGATTCCGGAGAGAAATCTAGGTGTATCCCCTTTATATGTTCTCTTCAAGGGACTTCCTCAGTAGGATGCATCACAAAAGGAAATACTGCCAGCCCAGCTCGCTGGAATTTTGTAAATTATATATCATTTGGAATATCAACATGATTCACATGCTTGTGTTACCAATGTATTAGAAAGTACAGTTGTGTACACTTACCATAAATGTAGATGTAGAGTGTATTCACTGTTGCAGTCATTACACTTGGGTTATCCTGCTGGCAGGCTATCCTCAGTCGGCCTGAGTTCCAAAGTCTAGGTCCGGCGTCGGTTGCTGTCGTCTCTTCCCTGACATCAGTGCGCCAGGGGTATAAAAGATGTAGCTGACGCCATTTTCTTCAGTTTTTCTTGCCCCAGATGTCAGGTGTCCCCAAAAGGGTAGGCTAAAAATATGCCAATAAAACATGCATGCAGCAAAATATATGTTACACCTTCATCTACAAGCAAATACACCACATAGGTTGTAGAGATTAGAGAAGTGCAGATAAGTTCTAGCAAAGATAAGGGGGATGGTGGGTGGGTAACCTGGACTGCAACAGTGAATACACTCGAACATCTACATTTATGGTAAGTGTACACAACTGTACTATGTTCTTCGTGTTTCACTGTTGCAGTCATTACACCTGGGTTGAATCCCAAAGCTATGGTTGGGAGGCTGGAGCTAAATAGCATTAGGAGTGGCTATGATGCCCTGCAAAACTGCAGTGGCAAAGCCTGCCCTGGATTTAGAGTAGAGCGGTAAATTATAGTGCTTTGTAAACGTGTGCACTGAACTCCAGGTAGCAGCCTCTAAAATGTCTTTGGTTGGTACTCTCCTAAGAAAGGCTGCTGCTCTGGTTGAATGTGGCCTAATGCCCTTAGGCACTGGCTTGCCATGTTGTGAATAGCAGAAACGAGTGCAAAGGCCTATCCACTTTGAAATAAGTCTGCTTAGAGATAGCCTTTCCTTGTGATCCTGCAGCATATGCCACTAGCAGTTGCTCAGTCTTTCTGAAAGCTTTGGTTCTGTTCAAGTAGAAGCATAGCGGTCTGTGTATGTCCAAAGAATGCAGAATTCTCTCCCACTTATTCTGTGGGTTTGGATAAAAAGTAGGCGGATGAATAGTTTGGTTAAGGGCCACACTGGACACTACCTTAGGCATAAATCTCAGGTTTGTCCTCAGAGAAACCCTGTCTGTATAAAAAATGATAAAAGGTTCCACAGCCATGAGTGCCTGTAGCTCTGAGACTTGTCTTGCAGAGGTTATTGCTAGGAGCAGAGCTGTTTTCCAAGATAAAAATTTTATATCAGCTGTAGCGACTGGCTCAAAAGGAGGCAGGGTGAGCTTTTCCAAAACATAATTGAGGTCCCATGCAGGTATTGGCGATCTCCTTGGAGGCCTTAAGTTTCTGGCTCCTCTGAGGTACTGCCTTAAAGGATGAGAAAAGACTGGTGGCTCTGTATTGTAATGAGCCGAAATGGCAAAGGCATGAATTTTAATTGATGAAAAGGATAGGCCTTTGTCCAGCATCTCAGTTAAGTATTGCAAAATCTGAGAAATATTTGGTACAGCTGTGTCAATTCCTTGTGCCTGGTTCCAGGCACAGAATCTCTTCCATTTTCCGGCGCAAGATTTTCTGGTATTAGGCCTTCTGGCCTCCAAAATGACATCCATCACAGCTTTAGTGAGAGGTGCGTTTTGTATGACTACATTATCCGCCATGCTGCCAGATTTATGCTCTTGAGTTGGCTGTGTAAGATCTGATTGTTTTGTTGCGACAGTAGATGAGGTATTAGAGGCAAGGTCCAAGGCGGGCATTGAGACAAGTTCCTTAAGACTGGATACCAGTACTGGCGGGGACAGTCTGGGGCAATCAGTATCATCTTTGGCTTCTCTTGTCTGACCTTTAGGACTACCTTGGGGGGGGGGGGGGAGGCAGTGGAGGAAAGGCATATACTGCAAAGTTTTTCCAGTTGAAAGATAGGGCGTCCACTTTCCATGCTTGTCTGTGATAAGTCCTTGTGCAGAATCTTTTTAGTTGATAGTTGTGAGGAGAGGCAAATAGATCTATATCCGGGCATCCCCATTTCCTTATCATGCTGAAGACTTATGGATCCAATTTCCACTCATGGGGATCCATGAGGTTTCTGCTTAGTTCGTCTGCCAGAGTATTTATCTTTCCTGGCAGGAATTGGGCCTGCAGATGTACTTGGTAAGTCAATGCTGTGTCTCACAAAGTCATGGCTAGTCTGCAAAGGGGGTAAGAATGAGTGCCTCCCTGCTTGTTTATATACCACATGACCATGGTGTTGTCTGTCTTTATCAGTAGTTGTCCCGGATGAAGTAGGTCCTTGAAGACTGTCAGGGAATTCCGAACAGCTAGCATCTCTTTTTGATTGATATGCAGATGCATTTGGTTTGTGGACCATGTGCCTTGAATACATCTTCCTGCCATGTGGGCCCTCCAGGCATAATCTAATGCATCCGTTGTTAATGTCTGCCTGGCTAGGGGTAAAGTGAATGGCTGTCCCTTGTTCTCGTGACAAGCCTTCTCCCACCATCGAAACTCCTGCTGCAGGCAGGGAATGAGGGTAATTATTGTTTCCAGGCAATGGCAATGTTGAGCCCAAACACTTTTTAGGTACTACTGAAGTTTCCTCATATGCAGTTTCGCATATGGAATTAGTAGAATGCAGGATGCCATGAAGCCCAAAGCCTGCAGAATTTTTTTTGCAGATAACTGGGCCTTTGTTGCCAACAATTTGAAATATGTAGTCAGTTGCCTTTGTTTGTCTGGCGTGAGATAAGCCATATGGGCAGTTGTATTTAAGCTTGCACCCAGGAATATTATCTCTTGAGAGGGTACTAGTTTTGATTTCTTTTCGTTGACTGTGTACCCTAGGCCTGATAGAAATCTCTTTACAAATGCCATATGCTGTAGTAGAATGTCCTCGTTCTCTGCTTGAATGAGGCTGTCGTCCAAGTAAGGATATATTTGTATTCCTCTTTGTCTGCAGAATGCAATTACTGGTGCCAGGCACTTTGTGAAGACCCTGGGCGCAGTAGATAAGCCAAACGGCAGTGCACAGAATTGGTAGTGCATTGAGCCAGCTTTGAATCTGAGGTATCTTCTACATGTTTGTCTGAATGGGACATGCAGGTATGCCTCTTTTAGGTCTAAAGTCACAAGCCAAGCCTTCTTGCCCAGCATGGGCAGAAGCTACTGTAGAGTCAACATTTTGAATTTTGGTACATCCAGATATGTGTTTAGAATAGATAGGTCCAGTATTGGTCTCCAGGTCTTGTCCTTTTTTGGTACCAAGAACAGTCTTGAATAAAATCCTTGTCCCTGCTCTTGCTCTGGTACTTGTTGAATGGCCCTCATGTCCATGAGGGATAAGACCTGTTTTTGTGCCTCTGCCCATTGATGTTTTGGCAGGTCTGGCCAGCCGTTTGTCCTTGGCAGGGTATGGAAGTGAAACTTGTAGCCTTGTGACACTATGTCTAGGACCCATTTGTCCTGTGCTATTATGTGCCAATTTTGAGAAAAAAAGTGCTAGTTTTTCCCCTAAAGGTGCTGCCAGTAAATAAGTGCTTGGTGCAGGCAGGGGGAAGTCATTGGGACTGTTTCCTGTATGGCTGTGATTTGTCTTCTCCACTTTTGGAGGTAGAAGCACCCCATTGTTTAGATATGTACGAACCTTGGGGGCTGGCATCTGCCTCTTGGGCATCTGTATCTGCCCTTTGTGGTCTGTCTGACACCGGAAAGGACCAATTCTTTGTAGGCCAGTGTCTGCTAAATCTTGGGAGGTTGTACCTGCAAAAATCCTTAACCGGTTGCATAGATTTAGCTTTGTCCTCCATTTTCTTTAACACCTCTTCTGCCTTAACACCAAACAAGGTATCATGCTGTAATGGAGAATCTAATAATTTTGCTTTGACATGGTCAGGCAGATTTTGTTCCTTTAACCAAGCATATCTCCTGATGACAGAACCCGTAACAGCGGCCCTGCAGGAGGCCTCCAAAGAATCAAAACCACACTGCAAAGTATGCTTTCCAACTTGCTCAGCTGCATGCAATAAATCCCTGCATTTCTTTTTCTGCACATTCAGAATTTATCAACATTTTCTGTTTAAGCAGTGACATAATATACTGCTGATATCTGAGCATATAAAACTGACAATTTAAAGCCCTTATAGCCAAGGTAGCAGAAGTGTAAATCTTCTTCCCCCATCTGTCCAATGCCCTAGAATCCCTGTCAGAGGGGGTAGGGTTTTTTGCAGGGGATGCCTTGACCCCTTTGGGACACAGAGATAGTTTCTGGGTCAGCAGCAGGGTTTTTGAAAAGGAATTTATGAGAGTCAGGAACTCTGTAGTACCTGTCCGGCTTGACAGGAGCTGGAGGTAAGGAGTCAGGGGTCAGACTAGACTCTGAAAATACATCTTCTACAATGTCTAACACAAGTGGAATAGCTAGGAGCCTGTGTTGTGGGAGTAAAAGGAATTCTCTGAGCTTTTTCTTAGATTCTGAATAATCTTGGCTCTCCCAGTGGAAATGTTCCCTCATGGTACGCAAGGTTTCCCCAAAAGAGTAATCCTCAGGAGGAGAGGCTGAAGGGATAAGATTCTTCAGCATCTGAATCCTCATAGGAGGAAGAGAGTATTCCTGATCAAAAGAGGAATCAGATGAAATGGAAACCTGATCTGAAGATTCATATTATATCTCTTGCCTAGGCCTTTTATCAGGAGGGGGATGGGAACCCCTGATCAAAGTAATTAAGTCTTCGGCCATTTTGAGCATCTGTTTTTTTGGGTATGGAGGCCTGACCATGACGCTGTTGTACTTGTTTCTTTGTCTTTAAAGGTGCTTTAGTCTTTGCCTTTGTAGTTGAGAGTTGTTTTAATGTAAATCTGAATAGGTCTGAAAACACCCTCAGAAGTCGATGCCTGCTCAGCGGCTCCAGACCCATCTGTGGGTATGGTCTCCGAAGCTCCAATACCTTGAGCTTCCAGTGGCCTAGTCGACTCCACGTGGGAGTCTGTAGCGGCCTGCGGGTCCAAAGTAGTGGGCATCAGGGGCTGCAAAGGCACCTCACTGAGAACCAGCGACTGGCTTAGAGGAAGCCTTGTCATCGGTTTTGGACCTCAGATGCCTGTCCTTTTCTTTGCGTTTCTTGTGAATTCCGGTAGTCGGATGGCTATCCGATGGCATCGTGTAATTAAATCTTCTGCCAAAATAGTGAAATGCAAAATCGTACTGACGCTTAATAGTGCGTTGGTTAAATCTAGCACAAAACTGACAACTAGCAAGGTCGTGGTCAGGGCCTAGGCAAGGAATATAGTAAGAATGAAAGTCCTTATGAGGTATTTGCTTCCCACAAGAAATACAATTAACTTTTTCTGACATTGGTCTGGAGCAAGAAAAAAGGTTTCCCCAACAGGGTACTTAGCTTTTAATGAAGACTCTGAATCTGAAATTCGAACACTAAAATCTCAGGAGTCGGCCACCGGCACTTGCGAACTGCTTCTGCTTTGGGCACCATGCGGCAAGAAAAACTGAAGAAAATGGTGTCAGCTGCATCTTTTATACCCCTGGCGCACTGACGTCAGGGAAGAGACGACAGCAACCGACGCCGGACCTAGACTTTGGAACTCAGGCCGACTGAGGGTAGCCTGCCAGAAAGATAACCCAAGTGTAATGACTGCAACAGTGAAACAAGAAGAACATCTGTATGTTATGTGTATATCAAACTGCTGGAACAGAAGTGTGTGTAATGTATTGAGCTTACAGATGTATCCACAGTGTACCCTACTGGAAGAGAACAGAAATGTATATACACTATTGCAGCTGTGTAAATGTATATATTTGTAACAGTGGAAACTGGAACATAAAAGGTTAACTCGCAAAACTTCAGTGAAATAGTTGAAATTAAATTATTTTATAACCACATAATAAAAGAGATGGTGTCAATACAGCAAGAAGACAGAATGTCTAAAACTAGGGAGCCTTCTCCATTGTTTTGTTAAGTGTTTTATTTCTTCCAGCAGTTGCAACATTTGAAGGCTATGTATTTTCACAGGAGGATGCTAAATGCTAGCAGTTTCTAGTAATGGTTGAGCCTGGGAACTGAAGTCAGGTGACAAAAAAAATGACATTATGCTGCAAGTATCCCAGCAGTAATTGATATTAATTTAAGAACATTCTGAGTGAATGTGTATTTTGTCTTTGACCTGGAAAGTCCCACTCCCCACACTTGCCTTGCTGTAAGTTAGTTAACTAAGGCACAATAAATTATTTTAGAAATAGTTAGGAATATAGTAACAATTAGTTTAGATGTTTTCTATATTTATTTGAGACTGTCCTGCAATGTTGTTTTAAACATTTCCTGTGATTCTGAACTCTGAAATCACTGTGAAAAAGAAGTTATGTACTCACCATAACGTTCCATGTGAGTTGTTCATCTCGCCTTCATTCTTACTGGTGGGTCCAGAGCCGATCCTAGGCTCCGACTTGGCCAACTGCAAAAGCTCGAGGTCTTCAACCAGCTCGAGGCCAACTCCCTATCCCATGATGCACCTAGAGCTTCCCTCAGATCTTGTTTGCTGCCAACTGGCTACCTATCACTACTAATATGCTACTCTAAGAACTGGATAAGAGACAATACACCATGATATAAATTAAATCTCGGTCCTCAAGAAGTCTGGATGTGGGTTGGCGGGTGGGACACAAGAATGAAGACAAGATGAACAACTCACATGGAACGTTACGGTGAGTACATAACTTCTTTATGTGAAGTTTTTCTATCTTGCTGTTCATTCTTACTGATGGGTAGCATCCCAAGCACCATCTTTCTTGGGAGGCTTATGGGAGAATGTTCTTCAGGACAGTGGAACCAAAGGAAGCCTTGTCCCTGGAGGCCTTGTCTACTTTGTAATGAGTGATGAAGGCATGAGGCCTTGACCAAGTTGCTTCTGCACAAATAGTATCTAATGGTAACTTAACAGTGAAGGGTGATGAGGTAGATACAGCTCTAGTAGAGTGTGCCTTTATTTTCTGTTGTAATGGAGTATTCACTGAACTGTAAATTAAATACAATCTGATAACCATTTTGACAAAGTGACTTTTGTCACTAGAGCACCTTTTTTGACGC
Source organism: Protopterus annectens (assembly GCF_019279795.1). NCBI lineage: Eukaryota > Metazoa > Chordata > Ceratodontiformes > Protopteridae > Protopterus > Protopterus annectens. Next base: position 671,224,482 of record NC_056743.1, read on the forward strand.
TAAAAAGGAGACAAAGAGCTGTTCTGTTTTTCTGAATTGTTTGGTCCTGTCCAAATAAAATCAGAGTTGCCTATGAACATCAAGTTAGTGCAATGTGTTCCATCTTATTCGTATATTTAGGAAAAAAAAAATGGGCAATTCAATAGATTGGTTGAGATTTGTCTGAACAAACTTTGGGTAAAAATGATGGATTCGTTCTGAATGAGACTCTGTCATTATGGAAAATCAGATAAGGAGGTTTGATGATCAAGGCCTGTAACTCAGAAATCCTCCGAGCAGAAGTAATAGCTATTAAAAATATGGTCTTCCATGACAGATATTTTAAATCACAAAATGAGGTTGGTTCGAAAGGGGGTAATATTATTCAGGAAAGAACAAAATTTAGATTCCATGGCATGGCTGGAGCATTGATGGGTGGTCTCAAATGAACAGTACCCTTGAGAAAGGCTTTGGAGAGTCTATTTGACATTATATTAGAACCCGAGATTGCTGCTAATTGAACTCTAATGGTAGCTGCAGCAGCTCCTTCATTGAAAAGTTTAGTCAAAAACTCCAGAATGGATGAATTTGAACCTAGATACACGTCAATATCATTCTGAAACACCCATATAGAAAATCTCTTCCATTTACTATGATATAACTTTCTGGTAGATGATTTACGAGAGGATGTTAAAATATGTTGAGCCGCAGCCGAGAGGTTGTGAATCCTGGCTATGTTTGGAACTGGAGCAGCCAAGCTGTCAGTTTGAGGGAGTGAAGAGAAGGATGGAGAGCCCCTGAATGAGTCAGATGATCCATAACTGGGTCCAGAATCCAATGTTCTTTCAACAGATGAGGCTAAAGGAAGCAAAACCAAATTTGAAGAGGCCAGTAAGGGGCTATTAAGATGATGGCCCTTCTCAGAGTCTTTGCTTTCTGTAAAACTTTGGGTATTAGAGGGAAAGCACAAAGAATACTCAGGGGCCAATTGTGCACAAGTGCAATCCCTTGGGGCATCCCCCGGCAAGGGGATTAGGGGAAAGTAGCTGCTGCATTTTGTTTGTTGGGGTTTCAAAGAGATCGCAGCCAGACTGGCCCAATCTGCATAAAATCCTTTCCGCTACTTTTTTCTTTAGAGACCACTCGTGAGGCAAAAGAATTGCCCTGCTTAGCTTGTCTACTATCACAATGAATCTCCCCGGGATATGCGTTGCTATCAGAAAGCCCTGGGTGGAAGTTGCCCATTGCCATACTCTCAGGGCCTCTCAAAACAGGGGATAAGATTTGGCTCCTCCTTGTTTGTTTATGTACCAGACCACTGATACTGTCTGTCCGAATTGCAATCGTTCCCAGAGGGACAGTCTTGAAAGGACTGCAACTCTAGAAGTACCACTCATCTCCAGGACACCGATATGCAGATGGGGCTCGTGTTTCTTCCATGTGCCTCGGGCTGTTCTTCCCTGATAATGCCCCCCCTATCAAGGAAGCGTCCATGGTCACTGTGACTATACAAGTGGGTAGAACAAAGGGTGGCCTAGAGTTACTTTGTGAGATGTCAGCCACCACTGAAGGTCCTTCTTGCACGTATTCATTATTAAGATTTCATGTGACATTGGAAGCTCCTGAAAGGACCATTGAGAGAACAGGAGCCACTGCAGTACTCGCATATGCATTCAACCCAGAGGAAGGGCAATGATCGCTGCCACCATCATTCCTAGCAATTTGAGTACTATTGAGATCGGGGCTTTTTCCTTTGGAAGCAGGTCTAGGATTTTTTTCTCTTTCTAGAAGAATGCTTAAGGTCATTGTGACTGTATTTAGCTCTGCTCCTATAGTCTGTTGCAATGGCAACAAGGCAGATTTTTCTGAGTTTATGGTAATCGCCAACTGACTGCAGAGGTTTAAAGTTGTATCCCTTGTTTGTATGAGTTGATGCCTGGTGGTAGTAGTGATGAGCTAGTCATCTAGGTATGGAAAAGTACAGTTTTGGATCTGCCATAAATGTAGATATTCAAGTGTATACACTGCTGCAGTCATTACACTTGGGTTATCCTGCCGTCAGGCGGTCCCTCAGTCGGCCAGAGTTTCAAAGTCTTGGTCCGGCGTCTGTTGCTGTCGCTTCTTCCCTGACGTCAGTGCGCCAGGGGTATATAAGATGCAGCTGACACCATTTTCTTCAGTTTTTCTTGCCCCAGATGTCAGGTGCCCCCAAAAAGGTAAGCAATGTAAATTGCTAATAAAACATATATAAGAAAAGCAATCAAAAACTTTCATTTACCAGCAAATACTCCCCATAGGTAGTAAAGGGTAGAAGGCCTAGGTAAGTACCAGCAAGGAAGAGGGGAAGGAGGGAGGGTAACCTAGACTGCAGCAGTGTATACACTCGAACATCTACATTTATGGTAGGTACAAAACTGTACTATGTTCATCGTGTTACACTGCTGCAGTCATTACACTTGGGTAGAATCCCAAAGCTGAGGTTGAGTAGCTGGTTCTATAAGGCATTAGGAGTGGCTATAAGGCCCTGCAGCACTGCAGTGGCAAAGCCAGCTCTGGATTTAGAGTAAAGAGGCAGATGGTAATGCTTGGTGAAGGTATGTACAGAACTCCAAGTTGCTGCTTCCAAAATGTCCTTGGTAGGTACTCCTCTGAGGTAGGCAGTTGAAGTCGCTGTTGCCCTGGTGGAATGAGACCTAATGCTGTTAGGTACTGCTTTCCCATGATGTGTATAGCAGAAACGTATACAGTGTCCTATCCATTTTGAAATGGTTTGTTTTGAAATGGCTTTTCCCTGTGCTCCTGCAGCATATGCTACAAACAATTGCTCAGTTTTCCTGAAAGCTTTCGTTTTGTCCAAGTAGAAGCGTAAATGCCTGTGTACGTCCAAGGAATGCAGAAGTCTCTCCCCTTTATTCTGTGGATTTGGATAAAAAGTTGGCAAGTGAATAGTTTGGTTTAGAGCCACACTTGATACCACCTTTGGCATAAAAGTAGGGTTTGTTCTTAAAGACACCCTCTCTTGGTGGAAAATGATGAAAGATTCCACTGCCATTAGTGCCTGTAATTCTGAAACTCTTCATGCTGAGGTTATTGCCAGGAGCAGAGCAGTTTTCCAAGAAACATATTTTAAGTCTGCTGAGTTAGCTGGCTCAAAAGGAGGTAAAGTTAATTTTTCCAAGACGAAGCAGAGGTACCAAGTTGGAGTTGGTGCTCTATGGGGCAGTCTTATGTTTTTAGCCCCTCTGAGGTACTGTTTTAGCAAAGGATTAGAAAAAAATGGTGGGTCTGTGTTGTAATGAGCAGAGATGGCAGAGGCGTGGATCTTAATGGATGAAAGGAGAGGCCTTTGTCCAGCATCTCAATTAAATATTGTAGTATCTGAGGAATATTTGGGACAAGAGGGTCAAGGCTGTGAGCCTGGTTCCAGGCACAGAATCTCTTCCATTTATCCGAATAGGCTTTCCTGGTGCTAGGCCTTTTGGCCTCCAGAATGACATCCATAACAGCTTTGGAGACAGGCATTGCTTGCTTGACTAAGGAATTTGCCATGCAGCCAGGTTTAAAGTCTTGAGCTGGCTGTGAAGTATCTGATTGTTCTGCTGAGTCAGAAGATGTGGGATTTGAGGCAAAATCCATGGTGGACCTTGCACTAAGTTCTTTAAGATTGGGTACCAGTGCTGGCGTGGCCAGTCTGGGGCAATCAGGATCATCTTTGGCTTTTCTTGTCTGGCTTTTAGGAGTACCTTTGAAAGGAGGGGTAGTGGTGGGAAAGCATATACTTGTAGGTTTTTCGAGCTGAATGAGAGGGCATCCACTTTCCATGCTTGTGGGTGGTAAGTCCTTGTGCAGAATTTCTGTAGCTGGCAATTCATTGGGGATGCAAACAGATCTATGTCCGGGCACCACCATTTTTGTGTTATCATTCTGAATATTTGTGGATGTAATTTCCACTCATGTGGATCTATGATGTTCCTGCTTAAGTAGTCTGCCAGAGTGTTTTTCTCTCCTGGCAGGAATTGTGCTTGCAGATGAACTTGATAGGTCAGAGCTGTGTTCCACAAGGTCATGGCTTGTCTGCAGAGGGGATATGAATGAGTGCCCCCTTGCTTGTTTATGTACCACATAACTGTGGTGTTGCCTGTCTTTAGTAGTAGTTGTCCTGGATGCAGAAGGTCCTTGAAAGCTATAAGGGCATTTTGTACAGCTAGCATCTCTTTTTGATTGATGTGAAGATGCCTTTGTTCTGCGGGCCACTTGCCCTGAATACATTTTCCTGCCATGTGCGCTCCCCAGGCATAATCCAAAGCATCTGTTGTCAGCGTTTGCCTGGCTGTGGGTTGAGTGAAAGGCTGTCCCTTGTTGAGGTGACAGGCTTGAGCCCACCATCGAAACCCCTGTTGAAGGCAAGGAATAAGTGGTATTACTGTTTCCAAACTGTGACAGTGTTGAGACCAGACACTCTTTAGGTACCATTGTAGTTTCCTCATATGCAGTCTGGCATATGGAATTAGAAGTATGCAAGATGCCATGTACCCCAAGGCCTGCAGAATTTTTCTTGCAGGGAGTTGGGTTTTTGTTGCCATCAACTGGAAATATTGAGTCAGTTGTCCTTGCTTGTCTGGCGTGAGATAAGCCATCTGGGCCGTTGTTATTTAAGCTGGCACCCACGAATATTATCTCTTGTGAGGGCACTAGTTTTGACTTCTTTTCATTTACTGTGTACCCTAGGCAAATTAGCAATCTTTTTACAAACACCAGATGCTTTAGAACAATGTCTTTGCTCTCTGCTTGAATAAGGCAGTCATCCAAGTATGGGTAAATCTGAATTCCTTTTTGTCTGCAAAATGCAATTACTGGTGCCAGGCATTTCGTAAAGACCCTGGACGCAGTACATAAGCCAAAGGGCAGTGCAGAGAATTGGTAATGCATTGAACCAGCTAAGAATCTGAGGTATCTTCTGCAATTTTGTCTGATAGGGACATGCAGGTATGCCTCCTTGAGGTCCAAAATTACAAGCCAAGCTTTCTTGCCCAGCATGGGAAGAAGCTGCTGTAGTGTCAACATTTAGAATTTTGGAACATCCAGGTAAGTATTTAGAGAAGAAAGATCCAGAGTGGGCCTCCAGGCTTTGCCCTTTCTGGGAACCAGAAAGAGTCTTGAGTAAAATCCTTGTCCTTGCTCCTGTGTTGGTACCTTTTGAACAGCTCTCATGTCCATGAGTGCTGTAATTTGACTTTGAGCCTCTGCCCATTGATTTGGTGGCAGATTTGGCATTCCTTTTAACCTTGGCAGTGTGTGAAAGTGGAACCTGTAACCTTGAGATAACAATATTGAGAACTCATTTGTCTTTGGTGATCATATGCCAATTGTGAAAGAAAAGCACTAGTTTTTCCCCCAAGGAGGCTGCCAAGAGAGAAGTGCTTGGCAGCTGCAGGGGGAAGTCATTGGGAATGTTTTTTTATAAGGTTGAGGCCTGTCTTCCCCTTCTTTCTGGGTTGAAGCACCCCACTGTCGAGGCCTGTAAGAACCTTGTGGCTGACCTCTGCCTCTTGGACGTCTGTATCTGCCCCTTTGAGGTCTGTCTGTAACTGGAAAGGACCAATTTTTTGTTGGCCAATTTCTGCTAAACTGAGGAGGCTGAACTTGTAAGAAATCCTTCACCGTTTGCATAGATGTTGCCTTATCCTCCATTTTCTTTATTACCTCTTCTGCCTTAACTCCAGATAAAACATCCTGCTGCAAAGGTGCATCCAATAATTTTGCTTTAACATGATCTGGTAAAGTCTGCTCTTTTAACCAAGCATGTCTTCGAATGACAGACCCTGTAACCGCTGCTCTACAGGAGGCCTCTAAGGATTCAAAACCACATTGCAAAGCATGTTTTCCCACTTGTTCAGCTGCATGCAAGAAATCCTGCATTTCCTTATAGTTTCAACTGAGACATCAAATATTGCTGATATTTAAGCATGTGAAAATGGCAATTTAAGGCCCTCATTGCTAAAGTTGCAGATGTATATACTTTCTTCCCCCATCTGTCTAATGCTCTGGAATCTCTGTCAGAGGGAACTGGATTTTTTGCTGTAGAAGCCTTTACCCCTTTGGGACCCTGGGAAATAGTTTCAGGATCAGCAACAGGGCTTTTATAAAGAAATTTGTGAGAGTCAGGGACTCTGTAGTATCTGTCAGGCTTAACTGGAGCAAGAGGTAAAGAATCAGGATTTAAACTGGATTCGGAATACACATTATCCACAATATCTAACACTGGTGGGATAGCAAGTGGTCTGTGTTGAGGTAATAAAAGAAAATCTCTGAGCCTTTTCTTGGATTCTGAATAATCCTGGCCCTCCCAATGGAAATGCTCCCTCATGGTATGTAAGGTTTCCCCAAAGGAGTAGTCCTCTGGTGGAGAGGCTGAAGGAATTGATTCCTCAGCATCAGAATCCTCATAAGAGGGTAAAGAGTATCCTTGGTCTGAGGATGAATCTGAAGAGATGGACACCTGGTTGGATGAGTCATAGTCTGCATCCTGTCTAGGCCTTTTATCAGGAGGTGGGTGGGACCCCCTGATCATAGTAATTAAGTCTCCGGCCATTTTCAGCATCTGTTTCTTAGGCATGGAGGCCTGTCCTGGTGAATGATGAAGTTGTTCCTTGTTTTTAAAGGGGTTTTAGACTTAGCAGAAGATTTAATGGTTAGCTGAGTAGGTCTGAAAACACCCTCTGAAGCTGAGGGTTGTTCAGCTGCTCCGGATCCCTCTGAAGGGTTAGTTTCGGTAGGCCGTAAATCTGGTGTATCCGAAGGCCCAGCCATCTCCACGTGGGAGTCAGAGGTGGCCTGTAGTTCCAAAGAAGCAATCGTCAGGGGCTGCGAAGGCACCTCGCTGAAAACGGGAGAATCAGCGACTGGCCTAGAAGAGGCTTTGTCAGTTTTGGGCCTCGGATGCCTGTCCTTGTCTGCACTTTTTGTGTATCCCGGTCGTCGGTTGTTCAGATGGTATGGCGTAATTGAATTTTCTGCCAAAATAATGTTGGGCAAAATCAAACCGACGTTTAATAGTGCGCTTGTTAAACCTATCACAAAACCGACAACCTGTGACGTCGTGGTCTGGGCCTAGGCATGGGATACAATAAGAATGGAAATCCTTATGAGGTATTTGCTTCCCACAAGAAATACAATTATTAACTTTTACTGACATTGGTCTGAGGCAAGAAAAAGTTTCCCCAACGGGGTACTTAGCTTTGTAGAAGACTTCGGTTCTGGATTCGGAATGAAAATCTCAGGAGTCGGCTGACCGGCACTTGCGAACTGCTTTTGCTTCAGGCACTGCACGGCAAGAAAGACTGGGAAAAGGGCATTGGCTGCATCTTATATACCCCTGACGCACTGACGTCAGGGAAGAAGCGACAGCAACCGACGCCGGACCAAGACTTTGGAACTCTGGGCGACTGAGGGACCGCCTGACGGCAGGATAACCCAAGTGTAATGACTGTAGCAGTGTAACACGATTAACATCACATGGAATCCCAAAGTCTCAGATGAGCCGTGACTACTGCCATGTATTTGGTGAACACTCTGGGGGCTGTATTGAGACCAAAGGGCAGAGTGCGGAATTGATGACTGGCTCCCAGCCGGAAGTGTAGATGATCCCTGGATGGCCTGTCCTTTGAACCTCTATGGCTGCTTGTTCACTGTGACTGGGTGGGGCATCTGGGATTTTTTTTCATAGGGTGGGAGGTGTGGCAAAGGGAACTGAGTATCCTCTGTATATGACACTTTGTACCCAATCAGCTGTCTTTTGTTATTTTTAGCCAGGCGTCTAGGTACAAAGAAAGGCACCCCCCAACTGCCTCCAGAGATAGACAGGCAGGCCTCCTCTCAGGAGCGCTGATAGGGCTTCCCAAAGAACTGATCTCTGTCGCCCTGATTCTCTGGACTCCCTCTGCCACATGGTCGGCACCTTCCAATATTTCCCCCTCCTCTGTCTCTAGAAGGGGGTTCACCACGAGGCCCTTGAGATTTACGGAACCATATTTTCCCTCCCCCCTTACCTTTGGGGTAAGGTCTAATCAGTGTGGAAAAATGTACTCTGACAGCAGACAGAGTCCTTCCGTCTTTCTAACTCCTGGTAAGCGCTTCCTTCACTTTTGATCCGAAAAGGGACGAGACATCGAAAGGGGTGTTAATAATGGAAGACTTAAAGGGTTCCGCAAAGGAACATAGGCGCATCCAGGAATGTATCCTAAGGGCAATTCCTGTATCCGCTTGCTCTGCTAGTTCCATCAGCTGCATACGAAACCAGATGCATGGCAGAGTTTACAACAGAATTAAGGATAAACAGCTGGGAAGTTACCTTCTCTGAAACCCCCTCAGCTACTGAACCCTGCAGAGCATCTCCTAGTTCCTTCAGGAGATCTCTTTGCAACCTACTCAAGTGTGTGAGATAGTTCAGCATCAAGGAACAAAAGCTGCTGAACTAAACATACATTCCCATATCTGTCCATGATCCTGGAATCGCTATTGGGAAGATGAACAGACGTAGAAGTTTCTGATAGCTTCTTCTTGGTGGCCGCTGTCACCACCATGGCATCAACGGGTACTCCTTTAGTTAGAAAGGTCTTGTCTTGAAGGTAAATTATAAATTTATTAGGCCTCCTGGAAACATGCTCCGTGGTGTCTGGGGACTCACATGCCCTTCAAGTGAGTAACTCAATCAACTCATCAAAGGGTGGAGACACCCAAGAGGTGGAGGATTGAGACCCAAAAGCCTTCAGGAGAACTGACATCATCAGTAGGGTTAAGGGATTTCCAGCCACCTCTCTGTTTAAGAATTTCCAGAATATCTGCAAATGAGAAATCCCTCGAGGGGTACCGTGGGGACCTTCTGACTCATCTAAGTCAGCGTCCGAAGTGATAGATTCCTGGGGGGAGTCCAGATGCTTCCTCTTGCAAACTCTCTTCCTGGGTCTTCAGTGGGAACTTCTGGAGTAGTCTCGGAAGAGCATGGCTCACCCAATGGGGCTTCCTGAGGCTTAGGGTCTATATGCTTTAATGGAGCATGTGTTGAAGAGGTAGACACCGGTGCTTTGAGGGAGGGAGCGGCTGGTTCTGACGGTGTGGTTGTCGGCGTGGACAATTCCCTCCTCATGGCATCGAAGGCACCCTGGTCCTGACGCGAGGAATCCCCCGGATCCGAGGATGCAGAAGACTCTCTCGGTGCCAGAATAGTGGGTTCAGAGCCTGAGGTTGGAGCCGAGCTCACTTATGCCGAGGGCCTGAGAGGCAAAGTCGGAACTGACATGTTGGTCCTACTATCCTCCCTGGACCAGACTGGCGAGCGTCGGCTCCAAGATCCTTCGGTCGGCACCGAAGGTATCAGGGCAGTCGGGACCGACAATCCTAAGGTAGGTGTCAGCCTCGAGGGCTCCACAATCATCAGCTCTGAGCTCTCTGGCTCCGAAACTTCAAGGCAGATCGGAGGAACAGAAGATGATGGGGGAATTTTTGTTGGTTCCAAAGTCTCAGGGATCAGTGCCGATAATATTCTGGCAAGCACCAGTGTCTGCAGAAGCCTCTGCACCACACGATCCACATCCAAATCTGACAGTCTGCTTGAGGCCCAAGAAGAATGTGTGGATGAAGCCACTGACTGTAAAATGGGGGATTTCAATGTCGGGGATCAGCTCCAAACCACAGCAACAGTCAGCTCCGATGACTGTGGAGCCGATGTTGAAGCCTTACTTGGTCTGGATTTAGAAGTCAATGGGCTTTTCCTTGGCTCCAAAGAACTCGAAGAAGTCAGAGTGTTTCTCATGCTTATCTAGTGCATTCTGAAAAGAGGATTTCAACAGACCTCTATCCAATAGTTTCCTTTTCCGCTCATGTAACACTTTAGCACTAAAAGAGTTGGCTATTGAGCAGTTTTCTTGTAGGTGCACCTCACCTAGACAATAGACAAAATCAGTATATGCCCATTGGTGATGGACATCTTTTGCCCACATCATGGGCATTTTTTAAATTCAGATTTGGATTTCTCTTTCCCTTGAGACATACTAGTAGCAAAAACAGAGAACACCTCTATATATTTAAGGAAAAAACAGGCTGTAGCAGTAATTTCTACTATCTGTAAACTATGAATAGTATATAACAGCAAACAGACTCCTAATAATCTAAATTATCTAAACTCCACACTAGAGGAAACTTATATTAATATACTAGCACTGCAAACAAAAAAGGGCTCTTAACGCACACCACACAGCTATGTAAAAATGAAATATGGGTTAGGGAGAAACTAAAGGCTTAAAATATGGCCACGAATTGTATCACTTGGGTGGCCTAATGGTTAAGTTGTTTGCCTTACAAACACAAGGTGCAGGGGTTTGAGTCTCACAAGGGATAATTGGCTAGGCTTAAAACGGCTCGCAAGGGCAGTTAGCTTAGTACTAACCTATGAACTATGAAAACATTCCACCTTGTTACAGGCTTTGCAAAGCTTACTGAAAAGTATGTAAGTGGACCAGTTAAGGTTATACAACCATGCATAGTTCAGAAAGAAGGAAAGAAGGAAACTTGGCCAACGATATCTCCAAGAAATTACCACCAACACACTAAGAAAATGATCAACTATTATAATTACGGAAACTTATAATTAACTATCCAATTTAAGGTTTTTAACAAGGTTTTACAAAGTTTTAAGAGAAAAAAACAATTTTCACTGGCCAGAGCTGGTGAATGTCTGATCTAGTTGCAGCAGCAAACTAGATCTGGGGAAAGCTCTAGGTGCATCATGAGAAAGGGAGTTGGCCTCGAGCTGGTTGAAGACCTCGAGCTTTTGCAGTTGGCCGAGTCGGAGCAGAGGATTGGCTCCAGACCCATCAGTAAGAATGAAAGGCTAGACAGAACAACTTCACATCACAGATTTAGTATTGTCTTGTTCTTTTATTATTAAATATATTTAAATCTTTCAATTGTGGCTGGTATGTCTAGAGATATTTAAGCTCAGAGTACTTGCATATCTATTTGGTGACACTGTGGGACACTCCTAATAGCCTTGCTCTTGGCCAAACTACCATTTGGATTAATAGCAACATTATACAGTAAGAATGAACACCCTTTGTTAAGGGTCTTAAAGTAGCTGATAAAGAGTTGGCTGGTGGCAGTGAGAACTACCTCACAGTCAGTGCAAAAGGGGGCATAGCTAGTAAACTTGTGCCAGCCTTTCCCAGGTGTGTGTATCCTTGTGCATAAACCAATTCTCAAAGTGTGTGTGTGTGTGTGTGTGTGTGTGTGTGTGTGTGTGTGTGTGTGTGTGTGTGTGTGTGTGTGTGTGTGTGAGAGAGAAAGAGAGCTACTTGGGCAGGGACACAAAGCACTGGTTGGAGAGGGTGCTGGAGGTCTTGGCTTGGCCACTCAGCTGTGATCTCAACCCTACAGCTGTGCCAGTGGGAAGTCTTACTGAGGATCTGGAGAAACAGAGAAAAAACAGCCCCAGACTGACTGTGGTCTCTGTGTGATCTTAAGGGAAATTGCACTTTATTGTGTGTGTACTTGTCATCCTCCCAGCATGTACATTCCCCACTGTTGCCAGTGGCGAGGATTGAAGCTCCATAATTACTGGGCCAGTGTTGGGACATCACAGGGTGTTCTGGGGAAGCGAGGAAGATGTCTTGAGGTGTTCTGGGGAAGCGAGGAAGATATCTTGAGGGACTGATTGGAGACTTGATCGGGCTGGCTATCCCAGTGGAAGGAATGGATGAGGCTCAGAGCAAAGAAGCAGAGGAGGCAAAGTTGTCTGATCTGAGGAGGGGCAGGGATATCCCTTCTCTAGACAAAGAAGGTACTCTCCACAACCTCAAAAGAAGAATGCCTAGGGGAAACAGAAGTGGATGTTAAAGGAGGTGGTAGTTCTGAACAGTCAGCTCCTGCAACCTCATCAGCACTCCATTCAAAGGAGTCGGACATGAGCTGTCCAATGTCGAAGTCCCAAAGGAAAGAGATGGCTCAGAAAGCTTCAGAGTCCATCTCAACCCCCTAGACCCAGTGCCAATGCTTTGATTCCAAGAGCCCTCCAGCTCCAAAAGGCTCTGGGGGCCAGGTGACTCAGGGAAGTTGCTGGAGTCAAACAACAATCGGTCTTCAGATCCAGTGAGGACACCCGCAGGGGTCTCAGATCTGAGGGCTCTAAAACAGAATCGGAGAAGGAGATTCCAAGGGGAAAGTGGAAAAAGGTCAACTTGCAGATCTGGTGGGAGTCAGAGTTGAGTACTCGCTTTTGGATCTGAGCTCTGAGAAATTTTCTTATTCTATCCACATCAACTTTGGATAAGCTTCTGGGAGACCTACGAGATGAAGTGGAGTATGGAGGCCTGGAATGACTACACGGAGCTCCGTCGACGAATGGTGAAGGGAGCCGTGAAGTAACTGGATCCAGCAGGAGCGGAGAAGTTCAGATCTAAGGAGACCTAGTATTACAACCAGTCAGATCAGACTTTTTATGTAGTTTTGTAGGAGGCTTTGATAAAGGAAGAAAGGAAAGTTGTGTAAAATCTTACCATAACCATAGATGTCCTTCTCTTCCATGTTGCAGTATTCACTAGTGGGTTTACCCATCTTCCCATCAGCTTATTCAGCCAGGTTTCCAAAGCTTTTCCAGTCCTTGTTGGTGCATCAGACGTCTGATGTGTAGGCTGGAATGTGAGCCATAAAAGTGATGTCTGCGCGCACCCGTCCTCAAAACCAAGAAGCCCCAGACACAGCCAGTCCTGATGGCATAGCCTGTGTAGGAGCCGAGAAGAGCAAGTGCAAGGAGAACAGGAGGATGGAGGGAGGGAAGGAATACTGCAACATGGAAGAGAACGACATCTACGGTTATGGTAAGATTTTACACAACTTTCCTATGTCCTTCTATTCCAATGTTGCAGTATTCACTAGTGGGCGAATACAAAAGCTCACTGCTGGCTGGGTGGTGGTCTGGAAGAGGATTCCAGGAACCCATGTAGGATAGCCCTGGCAAATCCTGCTCTGGTCCTGGAGATGTGGTCCAGCTTGTAGTGTCTGGTGAAGGTGTACACAGATGACCAAGTAGCAGCTTCCAGAATGGAGTTAGTATCTAGACCTTTAAAGAAGGCTCCAGAGGAAGCCATGGCCCTTGTGGAATGGGTTCTGACGCTGCCCGTTAGTCTCTTTCCATAGTAAGAGTATCAAAAGGAGATGGCCCTAGCAATCCAAGAAGAAATGGTTTGTTTTCCTGCAGCTTTCCCCAGAGCCCTGGGGTGGAAGGAAACAAACAGCTGGTCTGATTTGTGTATAGGCTTGGTCTTATGCAAGTAGAAATGAAGTTGCCTGTGTACATCCAGGGAGTGAAGAACTCTCTCACTTGTCTCCCGGAGGATTAGGAAAGAAGGTGGGCAGGTGAATAGCCTGATATAGGGAGAGGTCATTAACCACCCTGGGGGCAAAGGAGGGATTAATCCTGAAGGTAACCCTGTCCAAACAGAAAACTAGGAAGGGTGGGGTAGCCATGAGGGCTTGGAGCTCTGAGACCCTCCTGGCTGATGTCAAAGCTACTAGCAGTACTGTTTTCCAAGTGTAAAACTTCAAGTCAGCCTTGCCAGCTGGTTCAAAGGGTGGCACAATGAGTTTTTCCAGAACATAATTAAGATCCCAGGGAGGATGAGTTGGTTTTCTAGGGGGTCTTAAGCGTAAAACACCTTTCAGGAATAGCCTGGCTGGCAGCCTGGAAGCAAGTGGAGGCTCCATAGGCAGCCAGGCAGGAATGGCAGACAGGTGTGCTTTTAAGGAATAGTAAGACAAGCCAGTCTTTAGCAGTTCACACAGGTAAAAGAAAATTAGAGGCAGGTCGCTGTCCAGCGGCTCTCTCTTTTCTGGCATCAGATAGAAAACTTTCGCCACTTAGAGAGAAAGGATTTCCTCATGTTTGGTTTCCTGGCCACCTACAGGACTGAGAGCACGTCCTAATTATATAGGTGTCTGAAGGGAATCGCAGAAGAGGTGCAGGTGTCCCCTGGTGCTGTGTAAGTATATCTACTGGGGGGGTTAACTTGTGGTTATTGCCCTTTGATAGATGAAGTAGGGGGAACCAGTGCTGCATTGGCCCAAAGGGGGTCACCAACAAGATTTTTGGCGAGTCCTGATGAATTTTCAGTAGGACTCTCTGGATCAGAGGGAAGGCGGGAAAGGTGTAAAGGAATTTTCCCTTCCAGGACATTAAGAAGGCATCTGTTTGAAGAGTCTTTGGGTCATAAGTTCTGGAGCAATAGCTCTGGAGTTGTCCGTTTATGGAGGCGGCGAACAGGTCTTTCTGTGGAATACCCCATCTGTGGCTCAGCTCTAGGAAAACCTCCCTTGACAGCATCCATTCGTGACTGTCTGAGGAGATTCTGCTTAAAGAGTCTACCTGGCAATTTTGTTGGGACAGGATGTAGGCTTCCTGGAGGAAGATCCCCTGGGAGACCGCTAGATACCATACCTGTAAGGCTAGTCTGTAGAAAAGGTAGGACTTCATCCCTCCTTGCTTGCTCAAGTACCACATCACTGTGGTGTTGTCTGTGAAGATCTTCAGAATGTCCTGTCTGAGGAAAGGTAGAAAGGCCTGCAGGGCTAGAAGTATGGATGACATTTCTTTAATGTTGAAATGCCATTGTTTGTCTTTCCACAAACCTTGCACTTTTCTTTTGTCTAACGTTGTTCCCCAGCCCAGATCTGAGGCATCTGTGTGCATGATCTGAGAAGGGGAGGGCAACTGTAAGGGGAGAAAGCAGAAAACCCAAACCCGATGTGTATGTTTGCTTTGCCATCCCTCCTCTGAGGGATTGGTACAATGGGTGTCCTATTGTAGCCTCCTCTCCCACTCATGATTGGCAGTGCCCATCCTCCCCTGCCAGCACTGACAAGTGTCTGTGCCACTTATAGGGCTCCTGAACCATTGTCATGGCTTTATCTTTCAGCGTGGCTGTAGCCTGCACTAAATTCAATTTTGAGAAATTGAGCTTTCCTGTCTTATTTATTTATTTTTTTATTGACATTTGTTAACCGGGTTTGCCCAACTGGGCTTGTGGCCCATTTTCAGTGGAGACTCGAGGAGAAAAGCTCCAGTAATACATTTTAAAAGAAGTACAATTTTAAACAATATTGATATAATAGCAGTTATAGCAAAACAATTCACATATGTTGGGATACATGCATAAAGTTAAAGTTGCATTAAAAAGAAGCTAAGTAACAATTTTACATTGATATAGTTCAATAGGTCAACAATTAACATTTTTTGTTTGTATAAAATTGTGCAAATGCATAGTAGACACACTGGAGAGAGAGGTGCAACGAGGTACTAAGTATGGTCCTTTTGAGGGTATATAAAAGGAAGGAAGACTAGGTAGGGTCACGGCAAGGGCAGGTTCTAGAATTGAGAAAATAAGCTTTTAGTTCATTTTTAAAGTGTGAGGTGTGGGAGACTGAACGTAAGTCAAGGGGAAGTTTGTTCCAAGCATGGGCAAGGCAGTGCTTGTAGAGTAGTTTGCCTACTAAACTTTTTGGGTGGTAGATATCAAATAATTGTTGGTTAGATGTACAGAGGGTCCGGGATGGGATGTAGATGGAGACTAAGGAAGATAGAGATGGACAGAAGGAGGGTTTATAAAGAATAGAGTGTAGCATATGAAACTGATAAGATAGCAGAAACTGGGGAAGTTCAAGCCATTGAAGAGAGTTTAAAGAAATGCAGTGGTGTGAGTTAGTAATGAATCTGGCTATTTTATGGTAAGTCTGTTGCAGTTTGTTTAGAGTGGAGGCCTGGATATTGGAAAGAACTGGGGCGGCGTATAAGAGGGAGGGGAGGAGGAGTGCCTGGCCCAGGGTAAGTCTAGATTCAGGGGTTAGAAATTTTTTGTTCCGATATAGCAGTTTCTGTTTTTTTTTTTTTTTTTTTTTTTTTTTTTTATACATTGGAGTATGGGTAGGTTGAACTTGACTTCGTCATCGATAATGACCCCTAGGAGTTTTGTGTGGGTGTCAGGTTGGACATTTGTATTGTTAGAAGATGTAATAAAAAAGGAGGTTTTGTGATGAGAAAGAGAACGGGGAAGGAAAAGGAGGAGTTTGGTCTTTTTGGGATTTAGGATCAATAGGTTGTGACAGAGCCATTGTTCAGTGGATAGTAGGGCCTGTTGGGTCAGGGAGTGTAGTTCAGGAATGTTATTTGAGATGGATATAAGTGTGGAGTCGTCGGCATACTGAATAAGGGAGGATTCTTTGCATGAGGTGTAAAGATCATTGGTGAAGATGTTAAATAAAAAGGGTCCTAAGATGGAGCCTTGGGGAACACCAGTGGAGATGGGAAGGAAAGGTGAGGAGGATGAGAGCCATTTGACAGATTGTTCCCTGCCAGATAGGTAACTATTAAACCAGGCAAGTGCGGAGGGGGATAGGTGGAGATTTGCAAGTTTGGATAGTAGTAGAGGATGAGAGACAGTATCGAAGGCTTTGAAGAGATCTAGGAAGAGACAGGAAATGCGTTTGTTGTCTAGGGCCTCTGCAATGATATGAGTGAAGGAAAGGAGGGCAGTGGTGGTGCTGTGGTGAGGATGAAATCCATGTTGGGTAGAGGTAAGTGGTGTGTGAGGAGGTGATTGAGAAGCTGTGAGTGAATACATTTTTCTAATATCTTGGAGAGGGGGGACAGAATGGCAATGGGTCGGTAGTTTGAGGGGTCAGTGGAGTTTCCACCTTTATGAAGAGGGATAGTGAAGAAAGATTTCCAAAGGGTGGGGACAGTTGATTCCAGAACAGATCGATTAATTAGTACAGATACAGGATAGTCAATTGAGTCAGCAGCAAGTTTGAGGAATGTAGGAGATAGATTGTCAGTGGAAGGAGAGCAAGGTTTTAGCTTGAGTAGTAGAGATTTGATGTAAGTAATGGGAAATGGCTCAAAAGAAAACAAAGTTGTGTTAGTGGGACTTGGAGAGGTGGGTGTCGAAGTAGAGTTTGGCTTAGAGGTTACCAGATTTTGGATGGAAGAGATAAAGTGTTTATTCAGGAGGGTAGCTGTTTCCTGAGAGGAAGAGTTAGGGTATGGGGAGGGATTAGAGGGCTTTCCAGGATAGAGGATGTTGTTGAGAGGATGTTGTTGAGAGTTGACCAAAATTTTTGAGGATTGGATTTGTTGTTAAGCTGAGCAGAGCTATAGTATAACTTTTTGTCATTAGTTGTATGTTTTTTTGCAAGGTTCCTCAGTTGCTTGTATTTTTGAAGAAAAGGTGGTTGTTTTAGTCCAGGTTTTCCAAACATGATCTCTTTGTTTCATAAGGGACCTAGTCTCTTTGGAGAGCCAGGGAGCATGGTTTGATTTTACTCTGATCTTCCTAGAGGGAGCCAAGGAGTTTAGAGTATTCATGAAGATGCTATTGAAAGTGCTTACAGCATCGTTTAGGGGGAGGTGTTTTAGAATGGACCAATCTATGTTGTGGAGAATGGAGTTAAATTGGAATGAATTGAAAGTCGATAGTTTTCAACAGTCCTTGATAAGGTGGGGTTTAGGAATATGGGAGTAGTGTCTTAAGATGGTGGTAGGGAGATGATCACTGAGGGAGTCAGGTAAGGTGGTGGGATTGTGGTATTGGTGGGGGGAATTGGTAAGGATCCAGTCTATAATGGAGCTGGAAGAGGAATTTTTATGGAAGCGAGTGGGGGATGTTATAAGTTGGTGGAAGCAGTGTAGGTGGATACTGAGTTGGGGGGAGTCAGTTGTGAGTTTGGACCAATCAATGTTGACATCACCAAGGATAAGTGTCTCATATGGTATGTTGTGGGAGAACCAGGATAGGATGTTTTCAAGAATGGGCAGATTGTTACCAGGAGGAAGGTAGACAGAGGCAATTGCAAGTTTTTTGTGGGGATTCAGATGGCAGTTAAGGATGATGATTTCAGCTGGGAGGAAGTCAGGAATTGGGGAAGGGTATTGTGAGAGGTTAAGAATGTTTGAGTAGAGGATGGCCACGCCACCACCTTTTTTTACAGGTCTACCAGATCTGAAGATATTATAACCTGGTGCGAGTATTTCACTATTTGAGATGTGTGGCTTGAGCCAGGTTTCAGATAGGGAGAAGCTGTGAGGGGTATTGAGAGCTATCCATGAGTGCAGCTCAGTGACTATTTGCTAGACTGTGAATATTCAATGAGTAAATAGTTAAGCATTTGGATGGAGATGATTGTTGTGACTGTGTTCCAGTCTCTTGTCTTTGTAATGTTACCTTAAACTCTTTCTTTTTCTACCCCCTTTCACTTCAAATCTTAATGTGTTTAACCACCTTATGTACTTTATTTAAATGTAGTCCATGCTTCCTTGCTAAATGCACTCCCTTTGTACCTATAACTTGTGTGTGCCATTTTTTCTTCCTGCATTCTCCTTCCTGCTGCATTGGAGCTTTGACTTCTGTCATTCAGAAAAGTGGTCATTACGTGTTTAGAATTTTGCAGTAGACCATTGTTTCCTTATTATGATAACACATTTTGTTCAGAAATCCAGTAAAAAAGTAAGTATAAAAGTCAGTGTTACATCTTTTAATGGTCTCTTAATTTCTGAAAAATTTTTGCTGCTGGTATGTGTGCTTTCTGAAAACACTGTGCTAGTCTTTACTGTCGTACCTTTTCAGATCTTGTTCATTATTAAATTATATCGTGGTATAAAATTACAGTAATTTTTTCATTCAAAAAAGCTTCCCAGGTGCCAGGAATTCAGCCTCAGCCAGCTCGGGTAGTCATCACAAGACCACCTCCTCCAGGAGCCAGACATCCAGGAAGATCAACACAGCCAGGATTACAGGAATGTTAATTGCTTTACAAGTTTGCCTTAGAAAGTATTGACATTGCGCACTCCTTTCTGTTACTTCCTTTCAGAGTGAGTTCAAACTTTACAAAATAGTGGATATTACGAAGGCTAGTATAAACTTTCTGCTCAGTAGTTGTCTGTATGTGTTGAGCATAATGGGTTCCAGTCTCTTGCCCAGATGAATTTCCCCCCAATCATTCTCTCAGCATACGTAGTAGAGAATTAAGATGTATATCCTGGGGGATACATATGCTAACCAAAATCAACATCCTCCCCTCAAATTTCCCTTTTACCATCACATACCTGCCTTACAGGTCAGCCATTTGCTCCTCTAGGTAAAAAAGCAACCCTCTTCTGAGTAAAACTGCCACTTATCTGCATTTACCACCAGGTAAGGGAAAATAGCCTAGAAACTACATTTTTCCAGCTTTAAATGTTTGTCCGCCACTAAGTTTCTTAAAGCAAAGGGACAAGTAGCTTTACTTGCCTTAAGTATTTAAACACTACATCTCTCTCTACAGCATTTGTAAGTCCACTGACATTCCAAACTAAAATTTTATACCCATCCATAACAGCATGTGACAGAATACCTATCCCCATGTTAATCAAAAGGATAAGATTTGCAAAGAGGTAAAGAAATTCCCATTCAAAGTTAACAATTGCAAACTTCTTAATTCTGTCTCACATCTCAGAACTGCTGTTTCCCTACTGAAATGGCTCACATAAAATACTACAAAAAAAAAAAAAAAAAAAAAAAAAAAAGACACACTATTACACATTTAGATGCAAAGCTTACTAGGAGAAAGGAAATTCCTGTTACAGCAAGGGCAATTAAAACCTTGAAAGTGCTCTTAACCCAAGCAATTGCGAGACCGTTCATTGCATCCAAGTCTTTCATGAGGTCTGCAACTGAGGTGCTCCATGTCAGCTCTCCTCACTCCCCACCATGATGTTATCACTCTAAACAGAATCCATCCAAAATATAAACACATCACAGGAAACTCAGTAAAAAGAAATAAGCACAGCCATCATATCAGTAAAATAAGTCTTTCACTCCTCTGGATACACTCACAATTTTCCCTTAACATGCATTCAAAAAGCTGTCTCCATGTGACAAAATAATAACATACAAGAATTCCACCTCATGCTCTACTAAGGAAAAACACTTACTGTAATCAAGTCTTGAGCCAGCCAGGGTGGTGATCCTGGAGGCCACTGCCACAGCAGATGTCTAGTGTTGTATCAGCCAAGTTTTAAATACAGGGAAGGGTTCCACACCTCTGCTAATCGGTAACCCACTAGAGACTGCTCCACTGTTGACAGATGTGCTCTCATCAGATTTAGTTTGCAGGGGTACAACTTCACCCAATGTGGAACTATGTAACCTGTACAGGTGAGGCAAACATATACAAGCCTCCAGGTAACCAGAAGTTCAAATTGCCCAGTTACAACAGACAACACTTCCATTTTTTTTTTTTTTTAAATCACTGCCTGCTGATGTACATCTCTCTTGGCTATGACCATGAGAGTATAGTCAATGTCTGCTCATATTTTAGTATTATTGATATCAACAATTAGTCCTGGTGTCCAAAAGACAGAAAGTACCCATTCTTTTAAGACATAGTGTGGAAAGTACACTACCTACAGTCTCAGGAACTTGACTCGAAATTTGAGGAACAAAAAGTTGATGGGAGTGTTCAAACAACAGCTCACACACTGAAAAGCCAAAACTACTCAACTATCTTCTGCCTCATAAAAGTTACACAGTCATTCTTCAGTGCCTGTTCTGGTATTCTCATTAGGCAAATATTTTTTTTACACCCAGCTTAGACCCGGTGGACTCCAGCCTAGGTACTGCAGACTAGCTACTGATGCAACATCTCCATGTGTACTGCTGTCTCTGAAGCAAGTGATCAAAATTTTTTTTCCATGTCCTTTACTTTATAGTCCATGTAGACTACATATTCTAGCAATTCATTCTTTGCACCTTGGGCATTAAAGTTTTTTTTTTTTTTTTTTGTCTATCCCCTACATTAGTTCCTGTTACACACATGCCCGCTGGGCCATCGAGGATTGCTCAGTGCAAGCATGGGATTCCAACAGTTAGATAACAGTGTTCAGACTTTTTCAGCCTTTGTCCACTTTTGTTAGATATACAGAATAACTTTTCCCCATCTATCAGCAAGTGGTACACAAATAGCTCTGATCCAACTATGAGCGAGTTAAGTAAAATAACTATTTAACAAAGTAAGGAATGGAGAGCGTCAACATTCACGTCTCACTCATGACCACCCAGGGTCTACATTAGAAGAGCAAATGCTTAAAATAGCGAACGCTCTACTGTCAAACTGAAAAACACGAAAGCTGACAATGTCGAATGCAGAGATCAGCAAATTTTTTCCCAGGGAAAACATTCACCGATTCAAAAAAAATGTACAAACAAAAAGTGGGGTGCTTCGCCACCCCGCACCCCAACTTAAATATATCAACTCCGAGATCGCACCACAGTGGAGAAAACAGCAAGATCCCGAGAATGGACCAGCAAAAAAATCGCTGTTCCGTGCCTTTGACATTGTCAGCTTTTGTTGTTTTTAGTTTGACAGAAGACCATTTGTTATTTTAAGAGTTCGCTCTTCTGATAGGAACACGCCCACCCATACTGTAAATCATACGAAGGTTCACTGAATATACTTCCAACTTGCAGCCTACATGCTTAAATGTTATGTAGTTGATTCTTCTTTTTGCATTTTCTCAACCTTTTCACTCAATAAAAACACGCAAGAGGAAAAAACTAAATATATTTTAAAAACCTCTGTATCGTCGTTTAACACACACCAGACACAAAAAACTATGTACACTTTCAAAAAAGGAAGGTTACCCCTCAGAACAGAAGCAGTTATCCCAAACGGACAGCTGTACATACAGACATCACCAATTCTAAAGTGAAGATTAAACCATGCTAAAGTGTGTGTTGCAGCCTGTGTTTTCACTTACACTGATTGGCATCTGCTCATCTTATCTCTAATCTACTCCCAGAGGTAATAAGCAGCTTTCAAGCTTTAAGTGAATATTCAATTTTAGTCTCAAGAAACAGTGCACTGGCTACCTTTAAATAAACTAAACTGCTTAGTGTCATTAAAGTACAAAGGGTGCTGGGGAGGCAAACACTTTCTTAACTTATGCACTTCCCATAGTTATCAAAATTCATATATACTTCACTGAACTGTTTGGCAATGTGCTTTTAAAAGTATATTTCCTTGCACCTTACACATTTCATTTAGAATGTTCCATTAAGACATCTCATGATTAATTTCTTGCACTTGCAGGCTTCTTGTCTCCAACTAAAAGCATGTGCAAATGGGTGGAAAAGCAAACAAGTTTGCAAATGCAAGGAGGAGCTATAATTTTTTAGGTTTTTCATTTTAAGCATTCGTTCTTAAAAATAATTTCCTAAGACTTTAACATTAGGCTGGACACCCATTATTAAAAATAAAGGAAATTATATCTGAATTTACACATAATATGAGCAAGACTCTTTTACAGTCCCTCAGTAGCCCAATAACACATTATATTAACTTTAACTTGCTTCTTTCTAACCTTGTTATGGTATAGTGCCTGCATACAGTACAGCTAGAAAAGTAATTTCTTACTTTAATATCACTTGCATAAACAGCAATAACTGATGAAACTCCCTACCTTATATTTCAAATACTTCTGACTCCATACATACAGAACTGCTTTATAATGCAACAAGCAATTTATACCATGGATTTTTATTTTTTGTATAAAAATATTAAGAGCAAAACTTTTACTTAAGAGTTACTTACTTAGTCTGTGCAGTGTACTTATAAACATTAATGATAAAGTGGAGTTAATGTTTTACAAGTCCCCCATCAGTTCAAAACAGCTAAACTTCCATTGTTTTTCAGCCATTTTTGAACAACTACACTTCCGGTCTAATGCTATATCTAATGGGGTGATGCTTTACAGTTTTCCTATTTATTTAAAAATTCCACATTGTTGTTAGCCTTCCTGATCATCTCAATCTCTTAGCAGTCTCTGGTTCAAGTCCATAGTATGTTTTAGGTTCACGTGTAAGTAGTAGGCTAGCTGCCCTTGTGGGCCATTTCAAGCCTTTCCAGTTTCCTTTAGGTGCTTGAATTAACCTATCCCACTTGGTGTTAAGATTGGCCTTACCCCTAACATCATACTACCTCTGGTGAAAAACACTGGGATCATACCACAGATAATTTTAAGGGAACCGTGAAATGAAGCACTTAGGAGCTACCTCTGTCCATTAGTAGCATGACGGGAGTAGTCCTGGGGTAAGTTTTCTATTACCCATACCCAGATCCAAGGTGCGCTTGAATATGGACAGATGAGCTTTGTTTTACATGGATGGGAAGTCTCTTCCAGAGCAGTGGTAGTCTCTGAGAGATATACCTGGTCTCTCCAAACAGTTCTGTTGATGTTACAGAAGAGGTTTAGACCCTGCTACCAAATATTTCTGATGCTATTTGCCTTGCTGATGTGCAGCAGGTCCATCATTGGTTAGGGGGATGTATTGTATGCCAGAACAGGTCACCTCTTAGCAGTCTGCAGGATACTGCGTATAGTGACTGGGCTTTGAAGTGGTTCATATTGGACATATTGTTTAGGCCTTGTGTCCCTTTAGTAAGAAAGGTATCTCTGTGGACATTCAAGTTGTTGCATGTGTCTGGACAGATACATGCCAAAGTAAGCATTATACTCTATGACTAGCCCAATGAGGGGACAACGACATCTCTAGATCAAGTCGCAAAGTCCTTTGTTTATAAGCTGCACAATACAGAAGGACTTTCTTATGACAGTGGGCACATTGATCAAGAGTTATGTCACTGTCCACATAAGTTCTTAAACCTAAACAAAGTGGATCAAGTCTCAGCAGTATACTGATAATGCAGTAGTTCCCAGGGTAGATGACCTCCAAAAAGGATACAATAATGCATTTTTTGGTATTTGGTTTCAGTCTGTGGTTTTGGCACCAGTTATTTGTTAGAAACACCTCCTTGTAGGATGGCCAAGTCATTTGAGGATTCAATAACTACTCTTAGCTTGCATTCATCTGCAAACTTAGTCAGCCAAAGCATTTTGATATAGGCTTTTTCTTCAGAGAAGTAAATGCCAAACAGGAGAGGTCCAACCAATGAAACCTGGGGGACTTGACTGGTGACCGAACTCTTTGTGGATGTAGCTTCCCGTTTTGAACTCTTGAGTCCTATATTTGAAGCTGCTGGCAATCCAGCGAGAGACTTAGGGGCTTATCCCTAGTTTATTTAGTTTTTCTACTATGCCCAAGTTGGACTGCGGTGGTGGTGCTGCGGTAGCTTTGTCGCCTCACAGTAACACATTGTCCTGTTTGATTCTCAGTTAGAGCATCATCTGTGTGGAGACATGCGTGAATGGGCATACCTTCGTTAAAGGTTGTGCATCAGGGCTGGCAACTCGGCACGTAAAAATATACTGCCAATCTTTAGCGGACCGGAGTTCCGCTGTGGCGACCCCTAACCGGGAAAAGCCGAAAGACACAACAACTATGCCCAAGTTGGGGATTATGTCAAAAGCCTTGGCCGATTTGAGTTGTACGTCATCTGCCATTTTATTTTCATCCACTGCTTTGGTGACCTTTTTAAAGGAGTCCATCAAGTTGACCTGACCTTGACAAATCCAAACTGAGATGAGTCCAGTGTTTGGGGGTTCCCCATGTCCTTAATGATTATTTCCATGAGTAGTCTTTCCAGGACTTTGCATACAAGTCTGGTCAGACTTATAGGTTTGTAATTGCTTGGGCCTGTGGAAGGTCCCCTCTTACAGAAGGGGATGGCCAACTGTTCTCCACTCATTTTGTACAAAACCTGTATGGTGCCTGAGGTTGATAAGTGTTAAGGGGGTGGCTAAATCGGGTGCACTTTTAAATGCCGAAATCTAGAGTTTTAAAAAAAACCAAAACACAGAGATTTCGGTATCTCGCCATTTAAAAATGAAAAAAACACAAATGAACTAAAAAAGTGTTTGCAGGGGGGCTCCCACTCCCCTACTTAAATATATCAACTCAGAGATCGCACTACAGTGAAGAGAACAGTAAGTGCAACAGGAGCATTGCTGTTCTGTTCACTGTAGCGTGATCTCGTAGTTGGTATATTTAAGTAGGGGGTGGGGGTGCAGTAAACACTTTATTTTAGCTGTCCGTTTTTTCCCTCACTTTTAAATGTCAAAATACCGAAATCTCAATGTTTTGGGTTCGTTATTTTAAAACTCGAGATTAAAAAAAACCCTGGCTAAATCACATTATTCAAGATGTATTCAAGCATTCTGTCAGGACCCACTGATGTAGTATTTTTACCTTTTGATAGTACTTTCAAGACCTGGTCTTGTGTGGTAGCTGAAGGTGATTCGGTTTCAGGTATATCTTATGTGATAGATGGAGGGAAGACAGGAGTAAAGTTTGAGCTGAACTTGTTTATCAGTTGGTTAGCTATAACTTCAGTCTCACTTACAGATATCATTCTTAAGCTCAATGCATTGCTGCATTATGCTTGCTAGATTTCAAATATAACTAAAAAATGGCCTTGTAGTTGTCTTTGGCTTGGGTAAATTTTAGTAAGCTCCTGAAATGTTTATTATAATGGTGAGGGCTCTATCACTCTGGGAATTGATCTTTTTTTTTTTTAAATTTTGGTCAAAATTCTCTTCCTTTTTTTTCTAAAGCTTGCTGATATTATGGTTTCACTAAGGGGGTTTGTTTCTGTGGTTTATCCTGTTCATGTTCCTGCAGGCTACAGCTAATTTTTCTAGTCAGCTCCTGGACTTTTGTCACTTAAGCATTTACCTTTGTAACAATGGAAAAGGTAACAATAGAAAAGGTTTCACTGGCAGTGTCCATGAATTTTGTTGTTGTCAAAAGAATGAGTCGTAGAGCATCCCCCCACCCCAACTGAATCATTCTTTGCTGGCTAAGCAGTTTCACTTCCTTCGTAGCCTGTTCTGAATGTAAAACTGTCATTGATCTTCAAAGAAAAAGAGAGAATGATATACCAATTTCAATCTCACACCTGCCTCTCAACATCCCCTGCCAGGACAAACATCCTTCTCCTTTGGCTGGTGTACAAGCAAATAACCATTTTTCACAAACACACTGCTATTCCCAACTTTAATACTTTTCCATTCTACCACCACTTTTGTCAGGAGTACCTCTGTCTGCTGGTATGAATGCATCTTTATTAACACTGGTCTCAGCCGCTTTCTCAAGGCCAGATTTGGAGCATATATATGACATACTCTCTCAATTAACAAGTCTTACAGTTTAACACCAGTCCAATTGCTTATTTGTATGTTCACAAAATTAATGCAGTCTATTTCTTCCAGTTTCTCTGGTACAGCAAAAAATCTCAGTTTTCTCTGTGCGCACTGTCTCAATCTATTTTTGAAACACCTATTCTTCAGAAACTTCGTGTTCATCAAGTTTTTCCTTCATTTCAGCCTATGATTTCCATATGTTTATCAGCTCATTTGAATATCTATTTAATACGCCCATTTTTTCCCAACTTTTGTCATTCGACTTAATATATTTTAAACACAGGCAGCAGTTGATTTAATTTTTTTTTTACCTCTAAATTACTGAAAGCCACCACTTTTTGTGGAACATCTGTAAGGTACCTTATCAACTGAAGCAAACAGTGTAATTACTAGCCAGCAGCTAAATTTTATACAGGTGAAGTATAGACATATTTGTGCTGCATACAGGGAAAACATTTTTCTTCTCAATGCAAACAGCTTACAAAATGAAATACATGAACAATGGTAGCTATTAAAGAGCCATTTCTTTCAAATGTAAAACTATTAATTGTTTTTATTCCATCAACAAGTGGTAGCAGTGGGAGATGGCATATCTACAGGTGCAGGCAATTAATTAGGATGTGTGTAAAGAACATGCCCTGAAGCATTTCTATAAGAATATCATGACTAGCATTTAAAGAGAGCAAGTAGTTCAGTGAAAAATGAAAGTCTGATACAGAGAGAACTCAATACCTTTGCAAGTAGTTTCATAGCTAGCAGCTGTAGTACTTAAATATTAAATATAATAGCGAACAATTAGATTTATTCATTTAAGGGTTACCAGTGCACTACTTCTTACAGCTAAACATTAGTTAACTGAGTAAGCAAGTTTTTTTAAACATCTGGAGAGGGAAACAGAACTAGGACAATGACAAAGGATGTCTGCACAAGGGGGACATCACAGGCTTTAGCGTGCACCTCCAACATAATTAAACATAACTTTAGGATAGATAAAGCCTGTGGGTGCAGCTACCTGCTTGATGCAACTACCGCTCTATGGGGATAGATTATTTTTTTTGGAAAGTATACTTAGTGGTGGTGCCGCGGTAGCGTTGTCGCCTCACAGTAAGACGCTGTCCGGTTCGATTCTCAGCTAGAGCGTTTTCTGCATGGAGACATGCGTGAATGGGCGTACCTTCGTTGAAGGTTGTGCGTCAGGGCTGGTAACTCGGCACGTAAAAATCAACTACCAATCATTAGCGGACCGGAGTTCTGCTGTGGCAACCCCTAACCGGGAAAAGCCGAAAGACACAAACACACAAATACTTAGTGTATTTGGTGAGAGTCAAATGGGGGTTGGGATTTGCAAACAGACTGCAAACATGTGATGTGGGCTCAAACAAAGATGAAACTCATCAACTTAATGCAAGATCAGCCTGTCAGGCATTAGTGTTTGGACATTAGTTGCAACTTGTAAACATGTATTCAAAAACTGTCATGCAGAATATCTTATTAGAATGCATGTCTTAATGAATTTTATCAAAGAATGCCAACAGCATTGCAAGTACAGACAAAAACCTAACTGTATTGAATTATATTAAGTGTAGAGTGCAAACAGCAAAGTTACAAAACACAGTTTTGAACAGAAACAAGCATGTGATTTGGCAAAGAAAGGACTTTAAAATGGATATTCATCAGAGTATCAATGGAAAAACAGGGTAATAATACTGTTTACGAGAGGGACTCCAACACAGACACAAGAGAAGACAATAATGGTAGATTTGTGACAATAAGATGTTACTGCCAGGGAAAAGTAAAGTTGTGTAAAATTTTACCATAACGGTAGATGTCCCTCTCTACACTGCTGAATTACATTAAGGATCCCCTGCCAAGGGTGGCAAGATGTCCGGACAGTATACCAAAGTCTTTAGGTTGCTTTAAGATATGCCATATGTCAAACGTATGTCCCTTGCTTAGAATGGGGCAAAAAGGTGATGCCCAGATGTACCATCCTCAGATCGGAGAGCCTCAATAAGAACGCCAGTCCAAGGAAAAGAGAGGTAATCAGTACATTCAGAAAAAAAATGGATCAGGGGAAGAGGGAGGGAATGAATATTGCAACAGTCATGAGAAGGTAGTCTACCGTTATGGTAAGATTTTACACAACTATACCATGTCCTTCCATATCAGTGTTGCAGTATTCATTACATTAGGGAGAGTGCCAAAGCTCAGGAAGAAACTTGGGAGGAGAAAGGACCAGCAGAGCCCTCTAGGAAGCCATGAAGGATGGGTCTAGCAATGCCAGCTCTAGCTCTGGAGATTCCATCCAACTTATAGTGCCCGGTATATGTATGCACAGAAGTCCAGGTAGCTGCCTCAAGAACAGAGATAGTTATCCAAACTCTTGAAAACAGCACTAGAAGAAGCCACAGCCACAGTAGAATAAGCCTTAACAGAATAAGGAAGGCTCTTACCATGAAAAAGAAATAGCTTTTGAGATCCAAGAAGAAATAGTTTGCTTGGATATGGCTAATCCTAAAAACACAGAATGAAAGGAAACAAACAGCTGATCAGATTTCCTAACAGTCTTAGCTTTTATCCAAATAAAATCTGAGTTGTCTACGCACATCCAATGTGTGCAGCACCTTCTCACTGGCAGATTGTGGAGAAGGGAAAAAAGTGGGCAAATGAATAAACTAATTAAGGGACAACTCATTCACCACCCTGGGCATAAAAGAGGGATTAGTATGCAAGGACACCCTGTCTTTATGGGAAAAAAAAGGAATATGAGCCATGAGGGCTTGAAGCTCAAACACCTGTCTGGCAGAAGAGCCAACAAAAGAACAGTCTTCCAATAGCAGGGCAGCAAGGAAGCTGAAACCACAGACTCAAAAGGAGCCTAAGTCAATTTTTCCAAAACAAAATTAAGATCCCAGGGAGAAAGAACAGGCTACCTGGGAGGCCTAACAAGCATAACTTTCAGGAATTGTTTAGCTTCACATCTAGAAGTTAAAGGAGGAGGTGAAGGCAGAAAAGCAGAGATAGCTTATAAGTGGACCTTACCAGAAGAATAAGCCAACCCAGCATTGAGCTATTCACAAATTAGAAAGAACCAAAGGAACATCCACAGAAAGTGGATCCAGTTACAAGAAAGACACCAAACAGAAAACCTCTTCCATTTGGATAAGTAAGATTTCCTAGTTCTGTGTTTCCAGGCCCCTTGCGTGACCCTAAGCACATCCTCCGAAAAAAGGCATCTATGTGGAATCAAAATCCTAAAACCCAAAGTGTAAGATCAAGAGCGGACAGTTGGGGATGGATAACACTGATGGACTGAGGTTTCACTGAAAAGAAGTTTTAATAAATCCAAAAACAGCACAAAGCGCTTTTCATCGCGTACAATACAGAGACTTCTTCAGGTAAGAACACACACAATTCCAAACTCTTTAAATACTCTGCCACTCCCCCCAATTAATACAAGTCACCACCTACTTGTTAAAATGAAATCAATCAAGAATATATAATTTCATTGCTGATAAAATACTTTTAAAACCATGGATCAACCTTTCATTCAAATTAAAAATTTGATCTACACTATTATATAAATGCTTATAGGAATGTTTATATAAAACTATACCTCCTAAAACTACAACTAAGCATACACTAAAACCGTGTTTTCTATAAACCATGTCATTGCTACCTACAAACCTGTATATAATAAATACCTACTAAATATCTAAAATTCATAAGGAATTCATAAAATATGCAAAAAAAAAAACAATAAATAATCAAACCTGAATAAATTAGTTAAATGTCAAAAACACAGCCTATCCATTATAAATACATGACATGCTAAATATATATATATATATATATATATATATATATATATATATATATATATATAAATACATGACATGCTAGAAAAAACATATATATTGTTTAATACTGTTTACATTTTTAATATGAATGAAAGGTTGATGCATTTTTAACAGCAATGAAATTATATATTTTTGATTGATTGCCTTTTAAGAAGTAGGTGGTGACTTGTATTAATTGGGGGGAGTGGCAGAGTATTTAAAGAATTTGGAATTGTGTGTGTTCTTACCTGAAGGAGTCTATATTGTACGAGACGAAAAGGGCTTTCCGCTATTTTTGGATTTATTAAAACTTCTTTTCAGTGAAACCTCAGTCCATCCGTGTTATTCGGTTTGGATTTTTTCTGATTTACAAGTTGTTGTCGTTATGACCACGGAAGGTACTGTGCTGCCACTTATTGAACCGTCTTTATTACAACAAAATGAGGTAGGAAACCTCACTTTGCTAACAACAGCATTAATGTAGAGGGTGGATGCCCTAGCTTTTAAATTAGATAACATTTCGTATACTCAGTCCACTCCACAACCACCACAAGTATTTGCCCCATTGGATACAGCTACTAATATTGCAAGTATAACTTCGAATCAAACCAGAGACAATGAAACAAACCTCATGGAGTTAAGTAGTATTGGGCACAAATGGGGCAGTGACCAACATCAATTTGTTCTTTCAAATATGAGTAACAGTGAGAGGGGATCTGGACCTGGGCTTATTGGAGCTCTGAATTTTTCTACATGGCTTAAGGAAGCACCGTCAATGCAAACAGCTGTTTCCAGTTCTACTACGGAGCAACCGGCTTCAGGACTGACAGACATTTCATCTCTCTCAAAAGACTTTGACCAGAAACTTTTTAAAATCAAAAAACTACATCTCGAAATTGCATACTTTCATAAATGTATAAGTGAGGGTATAGTGCCCAAAGGTTTGAGATTATGGCAGTATTCAACTGGGTTAGTGGATGGGTCTCCCTTCCACTGTGATCTCTTAAAATTATTTGACAGATATGGTATAGAACTCAGAGTTAATATGTAAGCATTACCAATTGCAACTAGATAATCTATGTGGGGAAGCAACGGTACTGGACAACCTTATGAAAGAGAATTTAAACTTTATAAGGTACCGTTTTGATTACGAACATTTATTCACCAGCATAGACCAATATATTATGAAGCAAAAAGATATCAAATCTAAAAAAATTAAACCATGATCGACAAGCATATGAAAATGGGACAGCCTATCCTAAACCATCCCCCTAACAAATTCCAACAAATCCAAATGCACATAGTTGTGGGGTAGGTTCCTCTAGTGAAGAGTTGAGAATAGGCAACGTGAACCAAACCAGGAGTATAGTAAGCAACCAGGGTTACACGAGTAATAACCAACAACAGAACCAGAATATTGCTAACTCTACAAACCAAGGAAATAATCATACTAACAACAGGACACCAAAATTTTCTTCAGCCTCGAGTTACAACTTAGGCCAACAGCCAACGAGGACTTATTACAATTTCAAAAACAAATGGATGTAATTAGTGAGCCTGTCGTAAGTGAAAACAACAGTTGTAAGATTCATTATAATGAAAGATTTTAAAGTATATAACTTTGCGAATATGGACATTTCACCAGTACTATCAAATTTGTTAGCTAAAGGATATACCTTTGTTCCAGACAGCAGAGCAGATATATCTACAATGCTTATAGACTTTAAACTGTTTACAAGAAAGTTAAATCTGGCAGTCACGTTTGGTCGTAACAATGTGGTTTAAAATGTATTTAGGGTAGCAAGTACTTTTAATCCACCCCTACACCAAACACTTTGTTTTTGGACGTGCATGTGAGATGGATGTTTTTAATTATTTAGATAGGAATGCACATAACAATAAAATGGTCTTAAATATAACAAAAACAGGAGAGAGAGGAACTTGCATTACTAAAACAGTCAGATGTGAGAGTAATGCAACCGGATAAAGGGGGAGGAGCAGTATTGATGGATTGTGCAGATTATATAGGTAAAATGGAGAAAATTGTATCATCGGATACGTATGTAGAAATATCGAAAGGAGAACTTAATACAGCTTACAATAGAATACATATGTATTTAAATGACATGTTTATTGAAGGTAGAGTAGACACAGATATGTCTAATTATATGAACATGTCAGTGCCTAAATTACCTATATTATTTGGAATACCCAAGTTCCACAAATATTTGAATAATCCACCTATGAGACCATTGGTGGATTCTAGAAATAGCATAACATATTCTTGTGCCAAAGTAATTGACCACATTTTGAAAAAAATATATTATGAGTGAGAAGCAGATCTGCAAAGATTCATGGACTTTCTTATCAAATATTAATGAATTAGAATTTAAAGCAGATTATAATTTTTTTTAACAGTAGACTTAAACGATTTGTATTCCTCTACACCCCAAACACAAGGTATTTAGCGGGTAAAGGATTTATTACTGTCTAAAAAAGCCCCAGCTTCAGAGATTTCAATAGTAGAGGAGCTTCTAGATATTATCCCGAGTTCAAATTTTATAACATTTAATGGTAAATACTATTTGCAAAAAATTGGGGTAACTATGGGTTCCCCATGTGGTGCCAGTTTTGCAAATCTGGTTGTGGCCCACTGGGAGCATGAATTCATTGATAAAGTAGCTCCAGTTTCAGTTCATATAAAATGTTACACTCGTTTTCTGGATGATATCTTTATGTTGATTACAGGAGATGAAGTAAAAGAAAAAGAACTAGTTTCATATTTTAATACTATAACCAATTTCCTGTCCTTCACATATGATTTCAACCAATATCAGATTTAACACTTGGATGTATACTTAAAGAAGGATATAGAGGGAGAGTGTTATGTGGCAAACATCTTTCGTAAGGAAACCTATTCAAATAAGTTTCTTCATTTTAGCAGCACCCATCCAACATATCAAAAAAGATCAGTTGTAAAGGAACAACTGGTCAGAGCAGCCCGGATGGTTTTCAGGGAGGATGACTGTGTTTGAATGTAGTAAATTAGAATTCATGCTTTTAAACCGGGGGTATCCCCCATCATTCTTGCACCCTTTGATTGAGGAGGTAAAGACTAAAAGAACATCAGGTTTTTACAAACCTATTTTAACAATAAGAACCTCTCTCATTGCTAGAGGAGATGAAAATGGAAACATAGAACATTAGATAAAGAAAGATATTAGCTTGGCATTAATCACACCATTCAATATTAACAGTAATAGTAACATCCTGTTTAAAAATTGGAAATTTATTGTCAGTGACCCCACCATTAAAGAGATTCTTAGTGATACATCTAATTTAATTTTTGAACAGGGAAGGAACTTAAAGAACATTTTGGAACACGAAAGCATTGAATTTATTCATGAGGACCACCAGAAGAGCTCTTATTAATTTGACATTAATGTGCTCTGTTTGTTGAAGTGACCACAACCTCTGCACTTTTAGGGAGCTAAAAGCTGTTCCATCCCATGTCTGAAATGTTTGTGAACATCTCCCGAGATGGAAGAGAGAATGAAAGCGAAGCCCTAGATTTAGAGACAATTGCTGGATCTACTAGTCAAGTTCCTTCTTGAGACAAGGTAAAAGAGGAAAGTACAGTTGTGTACCCACCGTAAATGTAGATGTTAGAGTGTATTCACTGTTGCAGTCATTACACTTGGGTTATCCTGCTGGCAGGCGACCCGCAGTTGGCCCAAGTTCCAAAGTCTTGGTCTGGCGTCAGTTGCTGTCGCCTCTTCCCTGACATCAGTGCGCCAGGGGTATAAAAGTTGCAACCGACGCCATTTTCTTCAGTTTTTCTTTCCCCAGATGTCAGGTGCCCCTAGATAGGAAGGCTGGAAAGATAAAAATATGCCAAAAAACATGCATATATAACTATAAACGTTTCCTTCATCGACAAGCAAATACACCACATAGGTTGTATAGAGTTGAGAAGTACAGAAAAGTCCCAGCAATGAAAAGGGGGATGGTGGGTGGGTAACCTGGACTGCAACAGTGAATACACTCGAACATCTACATTTATGGTAGGTACACAACTATACTATGTTCATCGTGTTTCACTGTTGCAGTCATTACACTTGGGTAGAATCCCAAAGCTGAGGTTGGGCGGCTGGGTCTAAATTGGATTTGGAGAGGCGACTAGACCCTGCAGAACTGCAGTGGCAAAGGGTTTACTATTGAAATGTCGAACGGCACTACATCAACTGCACTATAGTTGAACACGGAAGTTCGAAAATAGTAATGTCGACGACAAAAAAACTATCTAGGACTGTGTTTTAACATGGGTCAAGGTAGTTCTGAATAATACTGAACACCTTCCATCAACAATATCAAGAACAGGGGGGATAGCCAGGGGCCTGTGCTGAGGCAAGAAAAGGAAGTCTCTGAGCCTTTTCTTGGATTCTGAATAATCCTGGCTCTCCAAATGGAAATGCTCCCTCAAGGTGTGCAGGGTTTCCCCAAAAGAATAATTCTCAGGCGGAGAGGCTGAAGGTATAGACTCTTCTGCATCAGAGTCCTCATAGGGAGGAAGAGAATATCCCTGAACAGAAGAGGAATCAGAGGAAATGGAAACCTGGTCAAAGGAATCATAGTCAGTGTCTTGCCTAGGCCTTTTGTCAGGAGGGGGATGGGAAACCCTGATTAAAGTAATTAGGTCTTCGGCCATTTTAAGCATCTGTTTCTTTGGCATGGATGACTGTTCTGGAGAATGCTGTACTTGTTTCCTTGTCTTTAATGGAGTTTTTGACTTTGCCTTGGCTGCTGTAGTGGGCTTAACTGTAAGCTGTGAAGGTCTGAAAACACCCTCAGAAGCCGATGCCTGCTCAGCGGCTCTGGACCGATCTGAGGGAATAGTTTCCATAGGCCCAATACCTTGAGTTTCCACAGGCCTCGGTGTCTCCACGTGGCTGTCGGTTACGGCCTGTGGCTCTGAGGTAGCGGGTGTCAGGGGCTGCGAAAGCGCCTCACTGAGAACCGGCGACTGGCCTTGAAGAGGCTTCATCAGTTTTGGACCTCGGATGCCTGTCCTTTTCTTTGTCTTTGCGTTTTTTATAAATTCCGGTCGTCGGTTGTTCTGACGGCATTATGTAATTAAACCTTTGGCCAAAATAATGTAAAGCAAAATCAAACCGACGTTTAATAGTGCGTTTACTGAATCTAGCACAAAACCGACAATTGGTAACGTCGTGGTCAGGGCCTAGGCAAGGAATACAGTAAGAGTGAAAGTCCTTATGAGGTATTTGCTTCCCACAAGAAATACAATTATTAACTTTTACTGACATCAGTCTGGAGCAAGAAAAAGTTTCCCCAATGGGGTACTTAGCTTTATTGAAGACTTCAGTTCTGAAACTCAATTTCGAAAATCTCAGGAGTCGGCCGACCGGCACTTGCGAAATGCTTTTGCTTCGGGCACCGCGCAGCAAGACAAACTGAAGAAAATGGCGTCGGTTGCAACTTTTATACCCCTGGCGCATTGACGTCAGGGAAGAGGCGACAGCAACCGACACCAGACCAAGACTTTGGAACTTGGGCAGACTGCGGGTCGCCTGCCAGCAGGATAACCCAAATGTAATGTCTGCAACAGCGAAACACGATGAACATCTACAAATTCTCAGGAATGTGCAAGTTGAAGCTAAACTGACTTCAGAAACCACTGAAACTTTCTCATGTGGAGTTTGGCCAGAGGAAGCGTAGGCATGGTGGATGCCATGAACCCCAGAGCTCTCAGAAATTCCCTGGCTGTTATAGAGGCTAGAGAAAGAAGAGTGTGAAAGAAGGAAATGACTGTTTAGGCCTTGGGAGGAGGCAGGGATGCCAACATAGGCACAGTCGGAATCATGCACCCCAGAAAAACATTATCTTGAGAAGGAGTAAGAAAAAACTTCTTGATGTTTACTGTGAACCCCAGACTTTGCAGACCAGAAATGGCAAAGTGAAGATTTTGCAACATGATCTCTGGAGAGGATGACTGAAAATGAAGGTTGTCAAAGTAAGGAAATACCTGCATCTCCTGAATCCTGCAAAAAAGCAATCACAGGAGTGAGGCATTTGGTGAATACCCTTGGGGCAGCAGAAAGGACAAAGGACAAAGCAGAAAACTGAAAATGCCAGGAAGCAACAGAGAAATGTAAAAACTTCCTAAAAAGGGGGTTTCTCGAGATATGGAGATAAGCATCCTTGAAATCCAGAGAGACCATATAAGCCTGAGGAAGCAGACAAGTAAACAAAGTCTGAAGGAATAGCATTCGAAAGGAGAGCACAGTCAGAAAAGTGTTCAAATGAGAGAGGTCTAGAACTGGTCTCCAAGTACCTTTTTTTCTGGCTGGGTAGTAGAAAAGTACAGTTTTGTACCTACCATAAATGTAGATGTTAGAGTGTAAACACTGCTGCAGTCATTACACTTGGGTTATCCTGCTGTCAAGTGGTCCCGCAGTCGGCCAGAGTTCCAAAGTCTTGGTCCGACGTCGGTTGCTGTCGCCTCCTCCCTGACGTCAGTGCGACAGGGGTATACAAGATGCAGCTGACGCCATTTTCTTCAGTTTTTCTTGTCCCAGATGTCAGGTGCCCCCAAATAGGTAAGCAATACAAATTGCTAGTAAAAACACAAAAGAAAAGCAAACAACCCTTTTGAGTTACCAGTAAATACTCCCCATAGGTAATAAAGGGTATATGCCCTAGGTAAATACCAGAAAGGAAGAGGGGAAGGAGGGAGGGTAACCTGGACTGCAGTAGTGTTTACACTCGAACATCTACATTTATGGTAGGTACAAAACTGTAATATGTTCATCGTGTTACACTGCTGCAGTCATTACACTTGGGTGGAATCCCAAAGCTGAGGTAGGGAGGCTGGATCTATAAGGCATTAGGGGTGGCTATAAGGCCCTGCAGTACAGCAGTGGCGAAGCCAGTTCTGGATTTGGAGTATAAAGGCAAATGGTAATGCTTGGTGAAGGTATGCACAGAACTCCATGTTGCTGCTTCCAAAATATCCTTGGTAGGTACTACTCTGAGGTAGGCAGTTGAAGTGGCTGTTGCTCTGGTGGAGTGAGATCTAATGCTGCTAGGTACAGGTTTCCCATGGTGGGTATAGCAGAAACGTATACAGTGTCCTATCCATTTTGAAATAGTCTGATTTGAAATGGCTTTTCCCTGTGCTCCTGCAGCGTATGCTACCAATAATTGCTCAGATTTTCTGAAAGCTTTGGTTTTGTCCAAGTAGAAGCGTAACTGTCTGTGAATGTCCAAAGAATGTAGTAGTCTCTCCCCTTTGTTCTGTGGTTTTGGATAAAAAGTTGGCAAGTGAATAGTTTGGTTTAGAGCCACACTTGATACCACCTTTGGCATAAACGTAGGGTTGGTTCTTAAAGACACCCTGTCCTGGTGGAAGATGAGGAAAGGTTCCACTGCCATTAGTGCCTGTAATTCTGAAACTCTTCATGCTGATGTTATTGCCAGTAGCAGAGCAGTTTTCCAAGAGATATATTTTAATTCTGCTGTTAGTTGGCTCAAATGGAGGTAAAGTTAATTTTTCCAAAACAAAATTCAGGTCCCAAGTAGGTGTTGGTGCTCTACGGAGTGGTCTTATGTTTTTAGCCCCTCTGAGGTATTGTTTGAGCAAAGGATTAGGAAAAATTGGTTGTAATGAGCAGAGACAGCTGAGGCATGGATCTTGATGGATGAGAAAGAGAGGCCCTTGTCCAGCATTTCAGTTAAGTATTGCAGTATCTGAGGAATGTTTGGGACTAGAGGGTCAAGGCTGTGCGCTTTGTGCCAGGCACAGAATCTCTTCTATTTGTCCGAGTATGCTTTCCTGGTGCTAGGCTTTCTGGCCTCCAGAATGACATCCATAACAGCTTTGGAGAAAGGCATTGCTTGCTTGACTAAGGAATTTTCCATGCAGCTAGATTTAAGGTCTTTAGCTGGCTGTGAAGTATCTTGACTGTTGTGCTGAGTCAGCAACTGTGGAATTTGTGATAAAATCCAGGGTGGTTCTTGTGTCAAGTTGTTTAAGATTGGGTACCAGTGCTGGCGTGGCCAGTATGGTGCAATCAATATCATTTTTGGCTCTTCCTGCCTGGCTTTTATGAGTACCTTTGGAAGGAGAGGTAAAGGGGGGAAAGCGTATAGTTGTAGTTTTTTCCAGCTGAATGAGAGGGCATCCATTTTCCATGCTTGTGGATGGTAGCTCCTTGTGCAGAATTTCTGTAATTGGCAGTTCTTTGGGGTAGCAAACAGATCTATGTCCGGGCTCCACCATTTTTGTGTTATCATTCTGAATATTTGTGGGTTCAGTTCCCATTCGTGTGGGTCCATAAAGTTTCTGCTTAGGTCGTTTGCCAGTGTGTTTTTCTCTCCTGGCAGGAATTGTGCTTGCAGATGAACTTGGTAGTTTACAGCTGTGTTCCACAAGGTCATGGCTTGTCTGCAGAGGGGGTAGGAGTGTGTGCCCCATTGCTTGTTTATGTACCACATAACTGTGGTGTTGTCTGTCTTTAATAGTAATTGTCCTGGATGCAGTAGGTCCTTGAAAGCTGTAATAGCATTTTGTACAGCTAGCATCTCTTTTTGATTGATGTGTAGATGTCTTTGTTCTGTGGGCCACTCGCCCTGGATACATTTTCCTGCCATGTGTGCTCCCCAGGTGTAATCCAATGCATCTGTTGTCAGTGTCTGCCTGGCTGTGGGTTGAGTGAAAAGCTGTCCCTTGTTGAGGTGACAAGCTTGTGCCCACCATCAAAACTCCTGTTATAGGCAAGGAATTAGTGGTATAACTGTTTCTAAACTTTGACAGTGTTGAGACCATACACTCTTTAGGTACCATTGTAGTTTCCTCATATGCAGTCTGGCATATGGAATTAGTAGTATGCAAGATGCCATGTAGCCCAAGGCTTGCAGAATTTTTCTTGCAGGGAGTTGGGTCTTTGTTGCCATTAATTGATAATATTGAGTCAGTTGTCCTTGCTTGTCTGGCGTGAGAAGCCATCTGGGCCGTTGTGTTCAAGCTGGCACCCAGGAATATTATCTGTTGTGAGGGCACTAGGTTTGATTTCTTTTTGTTTACTGCGTACCCCAGGCAACTTGATAACTTTTTTACACACGCCAGATGCTTTAGTAGAATGTCCTTGTTCTCTGCTTGAATCAGGCAATCGTCCAGTTATGGATAAATTTGAATTCCTTTTTGCCTGCAAAATGCAATTACTGGTGCCAGGCACTTTGTGAAGCCCCTGGGCGCAGTAGATAAGCCAAAGGGCAGTGCAGAGAATTGATAGTGCATTGAACCAGCTAGAAATCTGAGGTATCTTCTGCAATTTTGTCCGATTGGGACATGCAGGTATGCCTCTCTGAGGTCCAAAGTCACGTGCCAAGCTTTCTTGCCCAGCATGGGAAGAAGCTGCTGTAGTGTCAACATCTTGAATTTCAGAACATCCAGGTAAGTGTTTAGTGTAGAAAGGTCCAGAATGGGTCTCCAGGCTTTGTCCTTTCTGGGAACCAGAAAGAGTCTTGAGTAAAATCCTTGTCCTTGTTCCTGTGGTGGTACCTTTTGAATAGCTCTCATGTCCATGAGTGCTATAATCTGTTTTTGAGCCTCTGCCTACTGATTTGGTGGCAGATTTGGCATTCCTTTTAGCCTTGGGAAGGTGTGGAAATGGAACCTGTAACCTTGAGATACAATGTTGAGAACCCATTTGTCTTTGGTGATGCAATGCCAGTTGTGATAGAAAAGTGCCAGTTTTCCTCCTAAGGGGGCTGCCAAGAGAGAGCTGTTTGGCAGCTGTAGTGGAAAGTCATTAAGGCTGTTTTTTATAAGGTTGAGGCCTGTCTTCCCCTTCTTTTTGGCCTGGTGTGCCCCATTGTCGAGGCCTGTAAGGGCCTTGCGTCTGACCTCTTCCTCTTGGACGTCTGTATCTACCCCTTTGAGGTCTATCTGTGACTGGAAAGGACCAATTCTTTGTTGGCCAATTTCTGCTAAAACGAGGGGGCTGAACCTGTAAGAAATCTTTCACCGTTTGCATAGATTTTGCCTTATCCTCCATCTTTAATACCTCCTCTGCCTTAACTCCAAACAGCACATCCCGCTGCAAAGGTGCATCCAGTAGTTTGACCTTAACATGATCTGGCAACGTATGTTCTTTTAACCAAGCATGCCTTCTACTGACATAGCTTGTAAGTGCTGCTCTACAGGAGGCCTCTAAGGAATCAAACCCACATTGCAAAGTATGTTTTCCTGCTTGTTCAGCTGCATGCAATAAATCCTGCATTTCTTTTAAGTTAGGAGGATCTGAATCTGGAAGCACCTTTCGTTTCAACTGAGACATCAAAAATTGCTGATATTTTAGCATGTGAAACTGGCAATTCAAGGCTCTCATTGCTAAAGTGGCAGACGTATATACCTTCTTTCACCATCTGTCTAATGCTCTGGAATCTCTGTCAGAGGGAACTGTTTTTTTGCTGATGAGGCCTTAATCCCTTTGGGTCCCTGAGAAATAGTTTCAGGGTCAGCAACAGGGCTTTTGTACAGAAATTTGAGAGAGTCAGGGACTCTGTAATATCTATTAGGTTTAACTGGGGCTGGGGGTAAGGAGTCAGGGTTGAAGCTGGATTCAGTGTACACATCATCCACAATGTCTAAAACTGGACGGATAGCAAGGGGTCTGTGTTGGGGCAATAAAAGGAAGTCTCTGAGTCTTTTCTTGGATTCTGAGTAATCCTGACCTTCCCAATGGAAATGCTCTCTCACGGTATGTAAGGTCTCCCCAAAGGAGTAATCCTCAGGTGGAGAGGCTGATGGGATTGATTCCTCAGCATCAGAATCCTCATAAGGGGGTAAAGAATATCCTAGGTCCAAGGAAGAGTCGGAGGAAATGGACACCTGGTCAGAAGATTCATAGCCTGCATCCTGCCTGGGGCTTTTATCAGGAGGGGGATGGGACCCCCTGATCAGGGTGATTAGGTCCTCGGCCATTTTTAGCATTTGTTTCTTAAGCATGGAAGCCTGTCCTGGAGAGAGTTGTGCCTGTTTCTTAGCCTTTAAAGGGGGCTTAGACTTAACAGAGGGTTTAATAGTTAACTGGGTAGGTCTGAAAACACCTTCTGTAGCTGTGGATTGCTCAGCTACTTCGGTT
Source organism: Protopterus annectens (assembly GCF_019279795.1). Taxonomy (NCBI): domain Eukaryota; kingdom Metazoa; phylum Chordata; order Ceratodontiformes; family Protopteridae; genus Protopterus; species Protopterus annectens. The sequence continues at coordinate 671,265,641 of NC_056743.1, forward strand.
TCCTCTGTAGGTTTAGGATCGGTGAACTGAAGGCCTAGTGCATCCGAAGGCCCAGCCAACTCCACGTGGGAGTCGGAGGTGGTCTGTGGTAGCGGTCGTCAGGGGCTGCATAGGCACCTCGCTGAAAACCGGAGAACCGGCGACTGGCCTAGAAGAGGTCTCGTCGTCCGTTTTGGGCCTCGGATGCCTGTCCTTATCTTTAAACTTTTTATGCATTGCGGTCGTCGGAATTTCCGACGGCATGGTGTAATTGAATTTTCTATCAAAATAATGTCAGGCAAAATCAAACCGAAGTTTAATAGTGCGCTTGTTAAACCTAGCACAAAACCGACAACCAGTGACGTCGTGGTCAGGGCCTAGGCATGGAATACAATAGGAGTGGAAATCCTTATGAGGTATTTGCTTCCCACAAGAAATACAGTTATTAACTTTTACTGACATTGGTCTGAGGCAAGAAAAAAAGTTTCCCCAATGGAGTACTTAGCTTTTTTATAAGACTTTGGTTCTGGATTCGGAATGAAAATCTCAGGAGTCGGTCGGCCGACCGGCACTTGCGAACTGTTTCTGCTTCGGGCACCGCACGTCAAGAAAGACTGAAGAAAATGGCATCGGCTGCATCTTGTATACCCCTGTCACACTGACATCAGGGAGGAGGCGACAGCAACCGATGCCGGACCAAGACTTTGGAACTCTGGCCGACTGCGGGACCGCCTGACGGCAGGATAACCCAAGTGCAATGACTGCAGCAGTGTAACACGATGAACATCATCCTGGAGTAAAACACCCTACCCCTTTGGAACACAGGCACCTCTTGAACAGTACCCAGAGTGTAAAGGTCCCAAAGCACCTCAGGAAAGGAAGAGAGTTGTTCCTGAGGGGGCTGAGGAATACCCATAAAAGGGGGAAGGGATTTCCAAAGCATGAACTACCCCTGGTGAATAATAAATAGGACCCAAGAATACTGAGAAATCTGTAGCCAAACAGGAAGAGACAGATAAAGGTGAAGAGAGAGAGGAAAGTGGCTGGGAAGAATAGTCAGACAGCACATGGTTTATCTGGAAAAGGAGACTTCTGAGGCAGGAGGAGCCCACTTGCCACCCTTCTTGCCCTTAGGAGGGCAGAGATACTGCCTGCGAACAAAGGCTGACTTATTGGAGTAGTTTCTCTGAAATTTAGGCACAGGATAAACAAACACATTTAAGTTCTTGTTAAAGCCTTGCCTTTAGCCTGAAGGGACTTAAACACAGCAGCAAGAGCTTCACCAAACAAGTATTCATCATCAAGAGGGACATCCATCAACTTTTAAAAACCAGCAACCACTCTGACTCCAATAACTAATGCCCAACGTTTATTCACAAAATCACAGTAAAAAATAAAAATCAGGTCAAGCGCTTTCGTATTACCACTTCTTCAGAACAAAAAGTTCTGAAGTGATAATACGAAAGCGCTTGACCTGATTTTTATTTTTTACTGTGATTTTGTGAATAAACGTTGGGCATTAGTTATTGGAGTCAGAGTGGTTGCTGGTTTTAATTGTCGTGTTGTACCACTCTTCACCCTTGGTTTTATTATACATCCATCAACTTAGCCTTAATATCATTGGGCAAAGGTTGAAGCCAATGCCAAGAACACCTCCTCACCACTGACCCAAAAGTAGCAGCCCTAGAAGAAGCATCAGCTGCATCACAACTATACCTGATGGAATGACGAACCACATGGAAGGAAGTCCCTAACAGGGAAACAGTAGAAGTTTTACCCTCAGAGTCTGGAAGATCAGAAATAACCTGACAGGCCTGGGATAGGACAACCAACAAATACCTAGACATACGGGTCTGATAGTTGGCCCTAAAAGCCAAGGTAGCACAAGTATAAACCTTTTTGCTTTGCCTTTCCACGCCCCTACTATATTTATCAGAGGACACCTGTACAAAAATTTACAGTCCTCAGGCACCCTATAGAATCTATCAGGTTTCTTGGGAACAGGGGTCTGACAGTCTAAAGACTTAGAAGCATTGGCAAATGCATCCAACAAGGCAGCCAAAACAAGAAGTATAGCAGAGGGTTAAGAAAATTCATCTGCACCAACTCGTAATATTTTTTATGAGCCTCAAAAACCTGAGCACAATCCCATTTAAATAACTCCATCATCCTGGAGATCATGTCCTCAAAGGAAATCTCTTCAAAGGGAGTATCAGGACTGGCAGATTCCTCTTCTTCTGATCCATAGTCCAAAAGAGAAGGAATCTGAGAAGAGTAAGCAAGGGACTCCTCATTCAAATCTTGCTCCTCCTCAGAGGAATCCTGTTTCCTGGGTATCATTAGGAGAGTAGAGGATCAAAGGGGGGCTGAAACAAAAACTCTCTGAGGAGGCTTCAGTGCCATTAAAGTATTAAACAAGCCCTGAATGAAGGTCTGCAATTCATTCTGTGGATCCTTAGGAAAAGGAGTAATAGGTTTAGTCTTTTGCTTTTTCTTCAAAGGGACGTCCAGTATATAAAATTTGGAAGGCTCTGACCCAGGACGGCATTCAATAAACATAGCAGGAACTTTTTCTCTGACTAATATTTCAGGAACACCCCCTAGGTCCCTCTGAGCTCATCAGCCAGGGTTTCCCTTGAACATCCAAACTGGACAATTGCATTGCTTCACCCTGGACAAAGTCAAATCCTCACCAGCCTCCAAACCCAGTCATGGCAAACGTATCCAGAGACAATGCTGGATGAACCTCTGGGCTTTCACTTGCTTCAGGAGAGACATCCAGCAGAGGCTGAACAGCAGAAGATTCCAGCCTAGGCTTCTTGGACTTCTTCACTGACAGCTGCCCCTCGGAGCAGAAAGGTCCCTCCATCGTGTCTTTCACAAGAAGCTTACGACGCTGGTTTTCAAGATAAAGCACCAAAGAGGAGAGTGTACTACTCGGGGTTTTAGGTACAGAGGCTGAGATGGAACAGGCCATATGGTCATTTCATGTGCCAAGGCAAAACAGACACTGTTCATGGCTGCCTTTATGGGGAATCTGTCTCCCACACTGGCATTCACCCTTTTTGGATGATATGAAACCCTACAAGCAAAAATAAAAGAAAGATAAGTTAAAAAAAAGAACCCCAATGGGGAACTCATCTGCAATGGCTTGGTGAACCAGCAACAGAATGGGTGTTCAGACCGATGATCAAGAGACGGCGTTCAGACTGGCAGCAAAGAAGTTTGGAGGATGGTGCATCAGGATGTCACCTTTTTGCTCTACACTATGCAATAAGCATAAGTGTGACATACAGCATACTTTAAAGCAACCTAAAGGCTTTGGTATACTGGCTGGACCGCCGACCACCCTTAGCAGGGGATCCCTAATATAACGAATACTGCAACAGTGATATGGAAGGACACTGATGTTTACACTGGCATTTATTTATATTCCACCTAAAACTACTAGAGCTAAATACAATTGCAGGAGAAATAATCAGCTTTCTGCAGGTAATATTTACAGGTGTGGAGTGGAACCTGATGTGTAATGGCGAGGATATATTAGGGAACCTTGGATGGAAAATATAAGAAAATAGGTACATTTCTGAAGAAATATGTCATAATATTTAGTATGGAAGATGTGAACCCACTTGCAGTAACTCAGGCATAATTTACATATTACTCCAAGGTACAATAACTAGGCTAGGCTGGATAGAAAATATTTCACAGCAGCATAGACATTAAACTGAAAACTCTGAAATACACTCAACTATTTCAGATCCTTCACCAATACTGACAGGGCAATGAAATACAAATGAAACACTGGATATTTCCCATTTGTTAAAGAGAGAAACTTAAAGAATGAGATGTGGAAACAATGCGAGTATTATTAGGGAAGACAGATATTTCTTCAGAGTGGATAGATAGGGAGTGTAAAACGGAAACTGAGTTTAAAAATGTGGTAGAATCAAGAAAGAGATGAGAAAAAAAAAGTAGCACCAATTATTTAAGGGGTTGTCAAAGCAGATGCACATGTAGCATGGGGCAAAAGGGCAGCCACTCCGGGCGCAAAGTGTTATGGGGTGACACTGTGTCTTCATTTCATTACTGCCACTCAATGCTGGTACTGCATCTGTAGTCTGAACTGAGGCAGCGCTTTAGCACTGCAGACAAACTGGCTGGACCGCCGACCACCCTTAGCAGGGGATCCCTAATATAACGAATACTGCAACAGTGATATGGAAGGACACTGATGTTTACACTGGCATTTATTTATATTCCACCTAAAACTACTAGAGCTAAATACAATTGCAGGAGAAATAATCAGCTTTCTGCAGGTAATATTTACAGGTGTGGAGTGGAACCTGATTTGTAATGGCGAGGATATATTAGGGAACCTTGGATGGAAAATATAAGAAAATAGGTACATTTCTGAAGAAATATGTCATAATATTTAGTATGGAAGATGTGAACCTACTTGCAGTAACTCAGGCATAATTTACATATTACTCCAAGGTACAATAACTAGGCTAGGCTGGATAGAAAATATTTCACAGCAGCATAGACATTAAACTGAAAACTCTGAAATACACTCAACTATTTCAGATCCTTCACCAATACTGACAGGGCAATGAAATACAAATGAAACACTGGATATTTCCCATTTGTTAGAGAGAAACTTAAAGAATGAGATGTGGAAACAATGCGAGTATTATTAGGGAAGACAGATATTTCTTCAGAGTGGATAGATAGGGAGTGGAAAACGGAAACTGAGTTTAAAAATGTGGTAGAATCAAGAAAGAGATGAGAAAAAAAAAGTAGCACCAATTATTTAAGGGGTTGTCAAAGCAGATGCACATGTAGCATGGGGCAAAAGGGCAGCCACTCCGGGCGCAAAGTGTTATGGGGTGACACTGTCTTCATTTCATTACTGCCACTCAATGCTGGTACTGCATCTGTAGTCTGAACTGAGGCAGCGCTTTAGCACTGCAGACAAACAAAGCCCCCCCCCACACACACACACACACACCGTAGAATGGGTCTGAAGACCTGGCTTGCTGCTTGCTCCTTACATTACAATAGGACTGCCAGATCAGGTAACAGGAACAAATCTTTTTGCTCCTCAAAGAAAGAAGTATGGACAAAGAATGGACTTTTTTCATCCTTAACAGCAGTGGTGACAGATCAGCGAAAGGGCAATGGGTGCTAGATGAGCGAGCTACAGTACTGGGTCAAATATTAAAGTATTGCAGAAGAAGGGGAATCTCACAGAACAAGGAGGAGGAGTAACTGCGGAATGCTAAACAGAAAATAAGAAAATATTTGCATAATATGCATGAGTTTAGTAAAAATACTGTTAGGAAAGTATTGTTGACAAACTGAGAGCACTAAAATTCTTATCACTGACTTAGGAAAAAGATCACCAATGGTTCTGGTAAATTTACCTCACATCCATGACGCCTGTGGCCATCCAGAATTTGAGCCACAGGACGAACAAGTACATAAAGACCATCAGAAATGCAAGGAAAATAGCTGATCCCAGCATGAGTAGCTGTCTTCACTTTTTTGTTACAAAATAGGCCAATTAACTAAAATCCAGCATTCAGAAACAGTTAAAAAGCAGTCCAAAACTTCAACCATCACTGCTAAAGTTTAAAATAATAAAAGCAAAAAAAATCTGACCAGAATAAGTCACTGAACGGGTAACCATTTGAAATGTTGGGACCCACTACAACACCAGAAACAATGAGTGTGAATGGCTGAATTATATATATTTGGGAAGTTTAAAGGAGAAGTGCAATGTTTAAGATTTGCTCTTTTCCTGAGTTTTCTTCTATTTTTTTTTTAGTCTGTTGCCACTCGATATTATGAGTGCCAACATTTCAACAGGGAGCCAATTGAAATAACTTAGCTTTATTCATGTATGATAAGCACTTTCATCCACTAAATGGATTTCATCAGATCATCTTTTCAAAAAAGTACAGTTATATAAGAACTTACCAGAATGGTAGATGTCCTACTTACCACTGTTTCAGTATTCCAGACTGCTGGAGTTTTCTCCCCAAACAGACATCTGACTAGTGTACCAAAGTCAAAGCCTTCAATAAAGCTATATGTTCAATGTACAACTTCAGCCCGTGGGTGTAAAGGTACATTAATAGATGTATGAGCATAAATTTTCAGACCATCTTCAAGCCAATAAACGTAGAGAGACCTGAGGCACAAATCCCCTTGCTCCATGAGGAAAACAGAAGGATGACTCATAAATGGTAGGGAGGGAAGTAATACTGCAACAGTAATCAGTAGGACATCTATTGTTATGGTAAGTTCTTACACAACTGTACTACATACATCCTTCCTTAGATCACTGCAGCAATATTTCAAATTGTTGGGCGATTCCCAAAGTTTAAGAGTATGAAGGGAGATAGGACAATTGTCTGGTAATCGAGAAAGGACTGACCTGTCAAAGGTGAATCGGGATTTAGAAAAGGTATCCACTCTGTAATGTTTGGTAAAAGTATACACATAAGACCAAGTAGCAGCTCCTAAAATTATTCTAGAGTCAATCACCTTGTAAAAAGGCTTGAGATAAAGAAAATGCTCTAGTACAGTAAGCATTTGATGAAAAGAATAAAGATTTGCCATGTTGGGTGCAGCAAAAGGAAATGGATTTGAAGATACAGTTATCAATAGTTTGTTTTGAAACTGGGTTTCCTAACTTGAGTCTTGGTAAAAGATAATTGGTCAGACATACAGATATCCCTAATCTTATCCAGGTAGAACCGGAGTGGTCTATGCACATCGAGAGAATATACAATTCTTTCTCCCTTTTTTGTGGGATAGTGAAGATTTATGGCCTAAGTGAGAGTGAGCTCATTTACTACTTTAAAGGTCAATCCAGCCTTCACGTCCAAAAGACATTCTGCCTTTATGAAAAATGAGGACGGGAGGGATTGCCTTAAGGGCCTGTAGTCTGGAAACTGGTAAAGGTGAGGGCCACCAGAAGAACAGCTTTCTAAGTAGAGAATTTGATGGCAGCAGTTGCTGCTTGTTTGAAAGGAGTGAAAGTGAAAGTGAATTTTTTCAGTAAAGTTGAAGTCCTAAGTAGGAGGAATAGCTTTCCTGTGAGGTTTCAGGTGTACACCTTTTAAAAAGTTTTATCTCTAGTCTGGCCAGAAGGAGAGAATCTAGATGCAAGTACAAAGATATGGCTGAAATACGTGCCTTAACAGAAGAGTATACTAGGCAAAACTGCAACAGTTCAAACAAATAAGAAAGGACCACTGGGGTACTAGCCTGTACCAGGTCCTGATTTTTAGCCCAATACAACACAGTAAATCTTTTCCATTCTGCTATGTAAGATTTTCTGGTAGTAGGTTTTCATTCCTCCTGGAGAATCTTAAGCATGTCATCAGTAAACTGGTGTCTAAAGGGGATCAGAATCCTATCATCCATAATGTCAGGCTGAGGTATGGCAGGTTGAGATGAAGTAGTGAGCCTGTCTGTTGTGTGAGCAAGTCTACTCTAGAAGAAAGTTACTGATGATGGCACCTGGCTGGATGAAAGAAAAGGGGGGAACCTGTGTTGCCTTGGCCAAGATTGAGTCACCAGTACGATCTTTGGGTATTCTCTTTGGAGCTTTAATATGAACTTGGGTAGAAAAGGAAGTGGAGTGAAGGCATACAAAAATCTTCCTTTTCAAGGAAAGGACATTGCATCAATTTTCCAAGCTTGTAGACAGTAGGTCTTGAGACAACAGTGTAGGTTGCTTGCTATCCATGGAGGCAAAAAGATCTGTGGCACCCTCCATTTGTGGACTACGTTTAGGAAGATCTCCCTGTTCAGCATCCATTTGTGGATTATCTTCCCTTAAACTGCTTAGAAAATCTGCCAGGACATTGTCTTATGAGGGAATGTAAACTGCTTGGAGGGAGAAGTTTACTTTTGCGTCTTGTTCCCATGCCAAAAGAGACAGCCTCACAACTGGTAAGATCTGGTGCCCCCTGCTTGTTTATGTATAACACTGACCACTTTATTGTCTGTGAACACTCTTAAGGGACCTGGTTTCCAAGAACAGGAGAAGATTTGTAAGGCCTGCACGAAGTGTTCTAATCTCCTTCAGACTGATGCGCTCTGATCTTAGGCTTGTAGGCCATATTCCCGGAACTCTCAGGTTGCCTGTCCATGCTCTCCATGCATCGTTTGATGTGTCTGTGTGCAAGTCCTACTGTAGTGTCTTTGGTTTGAAGGGAAGGTTGGTTTTGAGCTTTATCTGCAATATTTACCACAGTATTTCCTTGTTTAGGCATGGCAAGAGAGGAACCCATGTGTCCACGTCCAGGGGATGAGAATGCTGGGACCAGGTGGATTTCAGGTACCACTGAATATTCTTCATATGGAGTCTTGCAAAGAGGACCATGGGTACTGGTTGCTGCCATGAATCCCTGTGCTCCGAGAATCTCCTTTGCAGTACAGGACTAAACAGAAAAGAAGAAACTGTTTAGGGTTTGCCTTTTTCTGGAGGAAGGAAGGCCTGCATTAGTTTTGTCTAGTCTCCACCCCAAGAAAACAAGGTCTGGAGTTGTTTTCATTGCTGACTTCAGGTTGACTGTGAAACCCAGATCATGAAGAAGGGTGAAGTTGAGATGAGTCAAGAGTATCTGCTGAGATGCCTGTGTTAAACAGGTTGTCCAAGAATGGGAATATCTGATTTACCCGAATCCTGCAGTAATCTACGTTTGGGGAGAGGCACTTTGTGAAGACCTTGGGGACTGCAGTCTCTCCAAAATCAAAGCAGTGCACTAAATAATGTGTGAAACGCTAGTAGAAAACCTCAACAATTTCCTGTAAGCTGGGTGAACAGGAAAGTGGATATAAGGCATCCTTTAGATCCAGAGACACCAGGAAGACTTCAGGGAGAATAAATGGAAGCAGAGTTTACAGGGAAAGCATCTTGAAAAGTGGGACAAAGAAATTTGTTGATGATGGAGAGATCCAAAATTTGTCTCCAGTCCCCTTTTCTTAGGATGAGGAATAGTCTTGGATAGAACCTTTTTCCCCACATACTGTAGACACACTTGTTGCACATTGCTCGTGTAAGGTTTGAATAATGGGATACAGAAACTGTACCTGTTTTTGAGGAGAAAGAGGGATGCCAGTGAATGGAGGCAGTTCTTTCCAGGTCCTTCTATACTCATTCTGAATGACAAAGAACCCATTTGCCTGAGGGGATGGGTAAGCCAGTGCTTTAGGGCTGAGGTGAGTTTTTGCAAATGGGGCAGAGGGTAGTGACAGGCAGATTTGCTTGGGTAAGAAGGCCCCCAGATCTAGGCTATCTTTGGTTTGTCCTGGAATCTTTTCCTCTGCATTCCCTGGGCCTTATGAGAAGACCTCTGCTCTCTGTGAGCAAAGGAAGTGGGTTTTGCAGAGTAATTCCTTTGGTATCTTGGTACAGAAACAATAAAGATCTGTCTATAGTCCCTCATGATTTTACCTTGTTCCTGCAATTGCTTAAAAAACTAGCAGCATACGGACCAACCAAAATGTCCTTGTTTAAGGGAGAGTCTAAAAGTTTTGCCTTAATATCTACTGGAAAAGGTTGAGAACACAGCCCTGCATACCTCTCAATCACAGAGTCTGTGACAGATGCCCTGGAGGAAGCTTCTACTGCATCATGCATTGAATGCTGTATCTGGCCAACTGGGAAGCCTCAGTCACTACTAATAAAGCCTCTTTCCAGGAGGGTCTTCTGGAAAAGCAGTGTTTTACTTAAATTGCCCAAAATAAGCAACGAGTAGGTAATCATTTGAGTCTGATAAGAGAGAGATCTACAGGCCACAGTGGAGGATATTTAAAACCTTTTTCTATTATCTGTCCATTGACCGGATGCCTTTAACAGAAGTAATAGCATTGGCAGCAAGTAGTAACTTGGCGGGCTTGTCTGTAGACAATGGAAAACACAGAAGGGTCTACAGTCAGTTTTTTGTACAGAAATTTCAAATCCTCAGGTACCTTATTAAAACCTGTAAGGCCTTTTAGGAGCTGGTGGTTGGGAATTTGGTGCAGTGGATGTGGAAGCTAAGGCATCAAGAAAAGTCTCCAGAACAGGAGGTACAGGTGCAGGAGCAGAAGTGTCAACTTCCAAATGGTTATGATATCTCTGTTGATCATCAGAAATCTGCTTAGATTTCCATTCAAAATGCTTCATCAAATAATGGTTTCCTCAAATGAAGCTTCTTCAACAGAGGAGGGAATCTTCATCTGAGACAATTTGACCTGCTGAATGGATCTTAGATGAATTGGCCAAGAAATGCTCATAACAGTCAGATGATGGAATCTAAGTGTTTCTTTTGGGGAGTAAAAGGAGAAAGAATGGTAGGTAGTACACACTGCAAAAGATGGTGGCTTAAGTGCCACTATGGCCTTAATTAGGCCCTCTCAAAATTCATCCAGTCCTTTTCTTTGAACTTCTTGGAGGGGGAGGGGAAGAGAAGCATTTTAATTTTTTTTGTTTCTTTTTCCTAGTTGCGATACCCACTTTGAATACAAATGGAGGCTCTGACCCTGACAAACTGCAATAAGCAACCTTGGAATTTCCTTTCTAGTGAGGATCTGCTATATGCCTTCAGGTCCTTCAGAAATTATCAAGCAGGGTGAACTCTTCTCATCATCCATAACTTCAGTCATTTTTGACATGTGAACCTCAGATGCCATACAGGCATCCGTCAAGGCCACTGTAGTAGGAGTCTGAGAAATATTGGGTGTATTGTGGGATCCAAAACCACTGCAGGTACATCTCAGTCCAACTGGGTAGTCATGACATCGTGTCTATATCACGTTATCGAAATTTTACTACATCGAATCAATAAAGGTCGAACTTTGACTGAAGTAGTAAAATATCGAAGAACGTAAAAAAATAAATAAAAAAAACCTAACTAGCATAGGCAGGGGGGCAAGCCCCCCTGCACCCCTCACATCCCCTTTACTTAAATATACCAACTCTGAGACCGCACTACATTGAGGTAAATGGAAATCTCCCCCTTACGGAGATTTCCCTTTACCTGCGAAATGTTCTGAACTTTCTACATTGTCGTGCCGACAATATCGTATTCGATATTGTCAGCTTACGACAACGTGAACTAGACCCATGACATCAGGCCTAGGCCTGAAACTATTTCTTATGAATGGTCAGGACGTCAGAGATAGAACAGTCCACTATCTTTACTTGGGTGAGAGGCTGAGCTTCCATGTAGGAAATAAGAGACCAAAATTGAGTTCTTAAGGTCTTTGGAACAAAGGACTGACAGATCGTACAATTTTTGTGGTTGTGCTCTACACCTAAGCAGAAAAGGCACTTGGAATGGAAATCCTTGCTGGGAATCTTCCTAACATAATCACACTCTCCCTTCCAAGCTGATATCAAACAGAGAAACAAGCAGCAATGCAGTCAAGAAAAAAATAAGGAAGGTTCCCCAAAAAGGCACTTATCTAAACCAATGAAGGCCAACAATACCAACAAACATATGTACAACAGACAGGTACGAGACCCCCATTCAGACTGGTGGTAATGGTCTGATGATTTACGCTCATATGCCCCTTTGTGTACATTTATACCTGTGGGTCGAGGTTATATTTCGGAAATATGGCTCTATGGAAAGTTTTGGCTTTGGTACCCCAGGAGGACGCCCACGTTATCTGACAAGACAATCAAGCAGTTTGAAAAACTGCAACAGTGATCTAATGAAGGACAGCTTTATCTGTGGAAAATATATACTTAAACAACAAAGTTGTAAATCAAGACAAATATATCCATAAACATGAGTTTGAGGTGACGCATGAAAGGCTAACCACAAAGAATACTCAAAACTAACTAAAGTCTGACGTAACATAGGCCTTAGGTACCACCCTGCTGCTAGTCTAGTTATTTCAAAAATCTCCGTGGAAAAATTAATCTTCATGACTGGCCAAACTTACATAACTAATCAACATGTCCAACACAGTAGGTCACTGGATTAAACAGAGAAAAGGGACCAAGCGTTATATACACAGAGCTAAAGCAAACACTATATTAAATATATTTTATGGCTTTTAAACAACCATGTTCTCAAAAATGTAAATCAAGACCTTCTCAGACATCAAGACAAGAGGTCACTGTCCTCAGAATCTAAAATCAGAATCTGAAAAAAAAAAAAAAGAAATACCTGGACAACATTACAAAAAGACGGAGAAAAGATAAAAATAAAAAATAAACAATAAAAATCAGATAAAGCCTAAACCCGTCTCACAAACCTTGTCAAAAAGCAAATGAAAACTCAAACCTCCAGCACACAACCATAAACCTGGTGCAAAATTACAAAAATAAAACAAAGATAAATAAAAATAATTAAAACTAAAATTCAAATAGAAAGCATGCCAGAGATCAAATCAGAAACAGAGAATTATACATACCACAAACAAAAAAGAAGTTTGTACTCACCATAACGTTCCATGTGTGATGTCCCTCTTACCTTCATTCTGTACTGGCTGGGTTCAGAACCAACCCTCGGTTCCGAATCGGCCATTTACAAAAGCTCAAGGTTAAGTAGCTCGTGGCTTAAACCCTATCCCATGATGCTCTAGGGAATTCCCCATATCTTGTTTACTGGTATACCAATACATACATATAAAATTTTACATGTTTACAAGCCAAGAAGAGGGTCAGAGAAAAAGAGATGCCAAATAAATCCTCTCGGTCCTCCAGGAGAGAAAGGCTGGGGGAAGGGGGGTGGGATGCAAGAAAGAAGGCGAGAGGGACAACACACATGGAACGTTATGGTGAGTACATAACTTCTTTATGTGATGTTGTCCCATCTCGCCTTCATTCTGCACTGGTTGGAACAGTGTCCCTAGCACCATCTTTCTTGGGTGGCTCAAGGGAGAACATTCTTCAGAACAGTGGATCCAAAGGAGGCCATGTCCCTGGAGGCCAAATCAACTTTGTAATGAGTAATAAAGGTATGAGGTCTTGCCCACGTTGCTGCAACACAAATGGTATCAATTGACAGTTTAGCCTGAAGGGCAGAAGAGGTAGACATAGATCTGGTAGAATGACCTTTTACTTTGTTGAGAATTTGTTTGTTCTGGGATTTGTAGGCGAATGTAATGCAATCTGACAACCATCTGGAAAGAGTGGTCTTTGCAACTGGAGCACCTTTTTTCTGGTCTGAGGAGGAGACAAATAATTGGTCAGTCTTCCTAAAGTCCTTTGTTCTGTGCAAATAGAAACATAACTGCCTCTGAACATCTAGTTGGTGTAACATATACTCTGCCTTACTGCCATAGTTAGGAAAAAAATGTTAAGTCTACGGACTGGTTCAAGTTCGATTCTGAGCATATGTTTGGTAAAAAGGATAGATTTGTATGAAGTGAGAGACTGCCCTTGTGGAATAGCATTTATGGGTGTTTGACAGACGGTGCTTGTAATTCCGAAACTCTCCTACATGAAGTTATAGCTAATAAGAAAATTGTCTTCCAGGTTAAGAACTTCAGGTCACAAGATGATGCAGGTTCAAAAGGGGGGGGGAATCATACGGGATAATAAAAAATTGAGGTTCTATGGGGATAGAGGTGGTTCAATGGATGGTTTTAGTAGAATGGCGCCCCTCAAAAATGCTTTGCAAAGTCTGTGGGACATAACGTTTGGCCCAATTATCCCTAAATGGGCATTAGAGATCACTGCTAATTGAATTCTAATAGTAGCTGCAGCTGCTCCTTCATGAAATAGCTTTGCTAAGAACTCGGTTTAGAAAAAGGGTCAATATGATTTTCCACGGCCCAAAAGGAAAATCTTTTCCATTTGCTGACATAATTTTCTGGTATAAGCTTTATGAGAAGAAATCAGGACATGCTGCACTGAAGGTGAAAGGTCAGGTAGCCTGGCTATGTTTGGAATTGGAGCAGCCAGGCTGTCAACTTGAAGGTTTGAAGAGACGGATGGAGCAGTTCCAACGAATGGGTCGCAAAATCCAAAACTGTGTCCAGAATCCAAGGCTCCTCCTGAAGATGAGAGCACAGGAAGTAGAATCAGATTTGACGAGGCCAATAAGGGGCGATAAGTATTAAGCTCCTTACCAATACACTGGCTTTCTGTAGAACTTTGGGTATCAATGGGAAAGGAGGGAAGGCATAGAGAAGACCTGAGGGCCAATCATGTACAAGTGCATCCCTTGGTGACTCCCCAGGAGGGGGAATAAAGACAAGGTAGATGCTGCATTTGCCGTTCATGGACGTGGCAAAAAGATCACAGCAAGGCTGGCACCATTTTCGGAAAATCATTTCTGCTATCTCTTGCTTTAGAAACCACTCATGAGGCATCAGAATAGCCCTACTGAGTTTGTCTGCCATCACATTCGATTTACCCGGGGTATGAGTTGCTATCAGAAAGTGTTGCGAGGAGGTTGCCCACTGCCATACTCTGAGCCTCTCGACAAAGGGGATAATATCTGGTTCCTCCTTGTTTATGTACCATACAACTGACATGTTGTCTGTCTGAAATGCGATAGTTCCCAGTGGAAAAAAAAAGAGTTCTGCAATGCTTGCAATGCCTAGAAGCACTGCTCTCATCTCTAGGACAGTGACGTGCAAATGGCCCTCATGATCTTGCCAAGTGCCCTGGACTGTCTTTCCCAGATAATGCCCTCCCCACCCTATCTGGGAAGCGTCTGTCTTCACTGTGGCTAAAGGTTGTGGGAGAACAAATGGTCAACCTAAGGTCACATGACTTGAGTGAAGACAACAATGAAGGTCTTTCCTGCAAGATTCTGTTATGATCCGGTGAGACATGGGTAGTTCCTGCATGGACCACTAAGTGAACAGCAGCCACTGTAGAATTCTCATGTGCCGCCGTGCCAATGAGATCAAGTTTATTGCTGCTGCCATGGTCCCTAATAATTTCAAAACTGTTCTTGCGTGAAACTTCCTTTTGAAAAGTAGGCTTATGACCTTATGCTGCAGGGCTTGTGTGACGCCCCTGCACTGGCCCAGCAATCAAGGAGCCTCAATCCTCACCACCAACACCAGTGAGGGGCGTACATATAGGGAAAGGATAATAATACACACACAGTAAAGTAGAGCATACAGAGATTACAGTCAGTCTGGGGGGGGGCTGGTTTCTCCCTTTCTCTCCAGGTCCCCAATAAGACTCCCCACTGGCACAGCTATAGGGTCCAGATCTCAGTCTAGTGGGCAACCTAAAACCTCCAGCACCCTCTCTGTCCAACCTGTGCTTCGTGTCCCTGCCCAAGTAGCTGACAAACGCACACTTTGGGATAAGAGTTGTATACAACCACACAGACACTCCTGGGGAAGGGCTGGCACAGGTTCTCCAGCTGTGCCCCTTTTACCCAGACTATACAGTAGTGCCACTTGCCACCACCACCCACTAATACTTATCACCTACCAAAAGGCCCTTTTGAAAGGGTGTCCATTTATACTGTGCAATGTTATTATCCAAACGGTAAGTGCAACAGAACAGTCGAGGCTTACCTGGAGTGACTTGGTGCAGTATCACTATATACATGCAATGTACTCTTAGAGCTTAAATTATCTCTACACAAAACAGCCACAGTTGAAAGGTTTAAAACTATTTAGTAATAAAAACACAAGACAATACTTCTTACTACACAGTGCTAGTCAAGTTCAGAGATCACAGGAAAATGCTTAAAATAATAAAGTACAGTAGTTCTGGCATAAATACAGAAAAACACAGCCTAATCTTCTTAATTCCTAGTTATTTCTAAGAGAAACACTGAAGTCTAAGATTCTACTTACATACAGACACAGGCAGAGTGGCATGTTGGATGTTCTCAAAAAGTACAGTTTTGTACCTACTATAAATGTAGATGTTAGAGTGTTCATACTGCTGAAGTCATAACACTTGGGTTATCCTGCCGTCAGGCGGTCCCGCAGTCAGCCAAAGTTCAAAAGTCTTGGTCCGGCGTCGGTTGCTGTCGCTTCTTCCCTGACGTCAGTGCACCAGGGGTATACAAGATGCATCAGGCACCAATTTCTTCAGTTTTTCTTGCCCCAGATGTCAGGTGCCCCCAAGTAGGTAGGCAATACATATAAAATAAAAACAATACCTTCAGCCACAAGCAAATACACCACAAAAGTTATATAGGATAGAAAAGGTATAGATAAGGCCTGCTAGTTCAGAGGGGCTGGAGGGAGGGTAACCTGGACTACAGCACTGTGAACACACGAACATCTACATTTATGGCAGGTACAAAACTGTACTATGTTCATTGTGTTACACTGCTGCAGTCATCACACTTGGGTAGAATCCCAAAGCTAAGGTTGGATGGCTGGTCTATAAAGAGTTAGGATTGGATATGAGACCCTGCAGAACTGCAGTGGCAAATCCTGCTCTGGATTTAGAGTAAAGAGGCAGGTGGTAATGCTTGGTTAAAGGTGTGCACTGAGCTCCAAGTTGCAGCCTCCAAAATTTCCTTGGTAGGTACTCCTCTGAGAAAGGCCGCTGAAATGGCTGTAGCCTTGGTGGAATGTGGCCTAATGCTATTTGGGACTGATTTCCCATGCTGTGTGTAGCAGTAACGAATACAGTGTCCTATCCATTTGGATATAGTCTGTTTTGAGATAGCCTTGCCCTGTGATCCTGCAGCATATGCTACAAACAGTTGCTCAGTTTTCCTGATATCTTTTTTGTCCAAGTAGAAGCGTAGCTGCCTGTGCATGTCCAAAGAATGCAGAAGTTTCTCCCCTTTATTCTGGGGGTTTGGATAAAAAGTTGGCAAATGGATGGTTTGGTTAAGAGCCACACTAGATACCACCTTTGGCATAAAGGAAGGGTTTGTCCTTAAAGAAACCCTGTCCTGATGAAAAATTATAACAGGTTCCACTGTCATTAATGTCTGTAGCTCTGAGACTCTTCGTGCTGAAGTTACTGCCAGGAGCAGAGCTGTTTTCCATGATAAAAATTTTAGATCGACTGTATTGGCTGGCTCAAAAGGTGGCAGGGTCAGTTTTTCCAAAACAAAATTGAGGTCCCAAGTTGGTGTTGGTGCTCTCCGGGGTGGTCTTATGTTTTTAGCTCCTCTGAGGTACTGCTTTAGCAAGGGATGAGAGAATAAAGGAGGATCTGTGTTGTAATGTGCTGAAATGGCAGAGGTGTGGATCTTAATTGATGAGAAGGCTAGGCCTCTGTCCAGCATCTCAGTTAAGTATTGTAAAATCTGAGGAATGTTTGGAACAAGAGGGTCAAGGTTTTGAGCCTGGTTCCAGGTGCAGAATCTCTTCCATTTTTCTGAGTAAGCTTTCCTGGTGCTAGGCCTCCTGGCCTCCAAAATGACATCCATAACCGCTTTAGAGAGAGGTGATGCCTGTTTGACTAATAAATCTGCCATGCAGCCAGGTTTAGGGTTTTGAGCTGACCGTGCAGGATCTGACTGTTTTGTTGAGTCAGAAGGTGTGGAATTTGAGGCAAAATCCATGGTGGGCCTTGAGCTAGGTTCCTTAAGATAGGGTACCAGTGCGGACGTGGCCAGTCTGGAGCAATCAGAATCATCTGTGGTTTCTCTTGTCTGGCTTTTAGGAGTACCTTTGAAAGGAGAGGCAGAGGCAGGAAGGCATAAACTTTTAGGTTTTTCCAGCTGAACAAAAGAGCATCCACTTTCCAAGCTTGTTTGTGATAAGTCCTTGTGCAGAATTTTTGTAGTTGGCAATTCAGTGGGGAGTCAAAAAGATCTATGTCTGGGCATCCCCATTTTTGCGTTACCATGCTGTAGATTTGTGGATTCAATTTCCATTCGTGAGGATCCATGATATTTCTGCTTAGATCATCTGCCAGAGTATTTTTCCTTTCCTGACAGGAATTGTGCTTGCAGGTGAACTTGGTACGTTAGAGCCGTGTTCCACAAGGTCATGGCTTGCCTGCATAGGGGGTAAGAATGAGTGCCCCCTTGCTTATGTACCACATTACTGTGGTGTTGTCTGTCCTTAATAATAATTGTCCTGGCTGCAGAAGGTCCTTGAAAGCTGTTAGGGCATTTTGAACAGCCAACATCTCTTTTTGATTGATGTGAAGATGCATCTGGTCTGTGGTCCACTTGCCCTGAATGCATTTTCCTGCCATGTGTGCTCCCCAGGCATAATCTGAAGCATCTGTTGTTAGAGTCTGCCTGGCTGTGGGTAGAGTGAAAGGCTGACCCTTGTTTAGGTGACATGCCTATACCCACCATCGAAACTCCTGTTTTAGGCAGGGAATTATTGGTATTACTGCTTCTAAACTGTGTGAGTGCTGAGTCCAAACACTTTTTAGGTACCATTGTAGTTTCCTCATATGCAGTCTGGCATATGGTATTAGTAGTATGCAGGATGCCATGAATCCCAGGGCCTGCAGAATTCTTCTTGCAGGGAGATGGGACGTTTTTGCCACTAACTGAAAATATTGCGTTAGTTGAATCTGTTTGTCTGGCGTGAGATAAGCCATCTGGGCCGTTGTATTTAAACTGGCATCCAGGAATAATCTGTTGTGAGGGCACTAGTTTTTACTTCTTTTCGTTTACTGTGTACCCTGGAGAAGTTAGCAACCTTTTTACAAACACCAGATGCTGTACAAGAATGTCCTTTGTCTCCACTTGAATGAGGCAGTCGTCCAGGTATGGATATATTTGAATTCCTTTTTGTCTGCAAAATGCAATTACTGGTGCCAGGCACTTTGTAAAGACCCTGGGCGCAGTAGATAAGCCTAAGGGCAGTGCAGAGAATTGGTAGTGCATTGTACCAGCTTTGAATCTGAAGTATCTTCTGCAATTTTGTCTGATAGGGACATGCAGGTATGCCTCTTTGAGGTCCAGAGTAACAAGCCAAGCGTTCTTGCCCAGCATGGGTAGAAGCTGCTGTAATGTCAACATTTTGAATTTCAGAATATCCAGGTAAGTATTTAGAATTGAAAGGTCTAGTATGGGCCTCCAGGCCTTGTCCTTTCTGGGGACCAGAAGAGTCTTGAGTAAAATCCTTGTCCTTGTTCCTGTTGTGGTACTTTTTGAATAGCTCTCATGTCCATGAGGGCTGAAATTTGTTTTTGTGCCTCTGCCCATTGATTTTGTGGCAGGTCTGGCATTCTTTTTAGCCTTGGTAAAGTATGAAAGTGGAACCTGTAACCCTGAGGCACAATATTTAAAACCCATTTGTCTTGGGTGATTGTTTGCCAGTTCCAAACCAAACCAGTACAGAATGAAGGCGAGATAGGACAACATCACATCAGCAGTTAAACTAGAAACGTCAGATAAAAACTCGCTAGGGAGAAAAACAGAAACTCCAAAGAATCATTAAATTGGTAAAAGAAAATAAGCTAAATAAAAGTACTAAACCAAAGTTAACAAACATGCCAAAAATTGAAACTAATAATTAGACCACAGTCTGAATCTGAGAGAAAAAGAAAAAGTAACAATATACTCTCCTTTAACTAAATTTGACAACTGGGTGTCATCAAAAAGAAAAGCTATTTAACACACACACACACACACACACACACACACACACACACACACACACACACACACACACACACACACACACACACACAAAAAGGATCTCAGATGGAAATCAAAGGACAAAAGCATAATCAAAAGAAATGATGTGAGGTTCCAGGACCTGCTCCACCCTTTCCTTTTCCAAAGCATTTAAAGTGAATTTCTGCTTGCTGCTAAGAGGAAACACAAAGCAGCACAACAGGCAATCAGTAACTCATAAGAGTCATCACCTGAGGGGAGTGTCAGAAAGATTTAAGAAATACATGCTGAACTTCCTGCCCTTATCCTGCTCTTTCTTCCCTGTTTTTTTTTCCTCTTCTAGTGCACTTAAAGACTTGACATGTTCAGACTTGAACAAGATACTAAAATGGTACCATTTTACTGTCCTGCCTCTTTATGAGGTGAATCCAGAAGAACATTAACATGGGAGCCCCAGAAGTAAGAAGTGGAGTGTTGTGAGGGCATGCTGGTTGAGGATGGTAGGCACAGGAAAGGGGTTCAATGGTTTCAGAATAGTCCAGGCCTTAAAGGTATACTTAACTCACCATTGGTGTCAGACTTGCACCTCAGAGGCCTTTGAAAATTAGGAAGGGAGTTATGAAGTACCACAGTATAACATGATTTATTTTTGGTGAATGGTATGTTGGTACAGGTGCTGACAACCTAGTGGGTACTTGCACTATGTTTTGATAAGAAGCTAACCTCCAGATTTAGTATGGGCTTACAGCTCTTGTGTATTCTGTGTGTGGTAGAAGTGGCTGTCAGTAAGCATCAGCCAAGTATGCACTGCCATAGGATGCCTAGTGCTAAGAGGCTGACAACAGACAATGTAAAAGTATATCAGTACCCATATGTATTCCGGGGGTTGGTGTACAGCAGGTAAGCTGAAATGCAGTAAGTAAATTAGAGAGTTTTAGTGTCTATAGAAATTAATAGCCTGCCTAACAGAGGCACTCTAATTAGGTAGGATGTTTCAGTTTAACTGTGTACCTGGCAGGGATATTACTACTATGCAATTTATGCAGGTTTATCTTTTCTGCTCAATGCCTAGCTTCTTGTAGCAAGACTCTACTCTTCTGCCAAGTCTTTTTCTTTTTAAACATCTTTATTACATCATCACATATTCACTTTTAACATATTAAAGTGTACATTAATAGGAACGAAAACTAACAAGTTTCCATTACTGTCAAGCAGTATTTATTTATTGAAATTATTTAACATTTGTTTACCGGGGAAGACCGACTTGGAACAAGACACTTTTCAGTGAAGGCCTGAGGAGAAATGCTGCAGACATGTCTTTGTTATATATATATATATATATATATATATATATATACATACATACACACACACACACACACACACACATATATATAAAACCGTTCAACAATTTTAATTCACTCCAACATACATAAGTTGCTCAATTCCTGCCTCACTCCTCTTCCTGAGCATTATTCTGAATATATTGCTCTTACAATTTCCATTAATTTATGTGAACTTTGCTCCTTCCCTTATCTAAAAATTCCACCTGCACTTCTTTCATCTCCTTTATAATATTCAATACCTGAATTGCAATTTATTTAGATTTTCATTTCCTGCTGTGTTTTTGGCAGTCAGTAACATTAAAGTTAGCAGGGTCTTGTTCAAGGATTCCATGCCCAGAAGCTTGGAGAATGAACACCAATTTTTTTGTAAAAAGAAAATTCTTATATGGCTTCCCTCCCCTTCTGTGATTTCCAAGATTCTCCAAAAATCACAAAGGATAAGCCAAAAGTCTTGGTGGCGACTCCCTTCTGGCCCAGACAGCACTGCCCCCCCCCCCCCCTTCATCAGGCTCAGGGCAATCACCACAAGTTACCCAACAGGATGGACTTCCTTTCACTGCAAAAAGGCTCTCTCATTCATCCAAACCTCCAGAATTTCAATCAGACCCTCTAGGCAATTTGGATTCCAATTCCTTTTAGGTACCAGCTTTCAGAGGACATGCTACTGGGTAATACAGGAGGATAAGAAACTTGCTAGAGGAAATTTTCATATTTCAAAATGGAAGACATTTTTGGTATCACAAGCAGAATCTAGACCCTTATCAAGTGGGTATGTTGGATATTCTATCTTAGTTTTGTAAAATGCTCAATTTAGGGTGGGTATATTCTTTCATAAAAGTGCATTTGACAGCAGTTTCTGCCTATGTTCCTTTTGATCCATGTTTGCCTTCAACATTTTGAGATCAAACAGTTTTTAAAAAGGTGTTCTTAACCTTAGGTCCCTTTTAAAAATACATCAGTCTTCCTTAGGATCTAAATTGTGTCTTAGAAAAGTTAAGACTAACCCCACCCCACTCGAGCATGACTCCACTGCTTCTCCAAGTTTTTTTTTTTTTTTTTTTTTTTTTAAACTTGGAAGACCATCCTGCTACTGATTCTTACTTCTGCCAAATGAGTTTTTGAACTGCAAGCTCTCGTGGCCTCTTCTTTTTTGGTTAATGTTAAAGATAGAACTGCACTGAAGACTACACATTATTTTATGCCTAACATGTTAAGTGAGCTCTTTGAACCACACTATTAAATCTCTACACCTTTATCCCCTCCCTACAAACGAGCGAGAAAGACTTCTGGACTATTTAGATGTTCACAGACAAAGTACAGTTGTGTACACTTACCATAAATGTAGATGTTCGAGTGAATTCACTGTTGCAGTCATCACACTTGGGTTATCTGCCTGCAGGTAGCTTTCATTCGGCCCACATACCACAGACTTAGTATTTCTGCGTGGGTTGCTGTCACTCCAGGACTGACATCAGGTCATCGAGGGTATAAAAACAGGCAGCAGACTCCATTATATTATTTTTTCTTTCCACAAATGTCAGGAGCCCCCCCCCCCCAAACAGGGAGCTAAGTTATGGTGGGGAAAACACCATCAGTAAAAAGTAAATACCAGTACCAATACCCCCTGAAAGGGGTGAGTAATACATACAGAGGACAGAGAGAGAGAGAAGGGGGCTGGAGGGAGGGAAACCAGGACTGCAACAGTGAATACACTCGAACATCTACATTTATGCTAAGTGTACACAACTGTACTATGTTCTTCGTGTTTCATTGTTGCAGTCATCACACTTGGGTTGATTCCCAAAGCTGAAGAAGGGTGGAGGGGCAGTCAAGAACAATTGAGGCTGGCTAGTATGCCCTGCAGGACTGCTGTTTGCAAAACCCGCCCTGGATTTGGAAAAGACAGACAGGTGGTAATGTGAAGGTGTGTGCAGAACTCCAGGTAGCAGCTTCCAGGATGTCCCTGGTAGGGACTCCCCTGAGAATGCTGCAGAGGTAGAAATTGCCCTAGTGGAATGTGTTCTGACCCCCTGAGGGGTTGGTTTGCCATGGTGCTTGTAGCAGAAATAGATGCAGTGTGCTATCCATTTGGAAATTGTTTGTTTGTAAATGGCCTTGCCCTCTGCCCCTGGTGCAAAGCTGACTAGTAACTGGTCAGACTTCCTGAAGTGCTTAGTCCTATTCAAAGCAGAATCTGAGCTGTCTGTGCACGTCCAAGGAGTGCAGGATCCTTTCCCCTTTATTTTGAGGATTAGGGAAGAAAGTTGGCAAATGGATAGATTGGTTGAGAGCCATACTGGACACCACTTCAGGCATAAAGGGTTAGTCCTGAGGGAAACCCTGTCAGCATGGAAAATAATGAAGGGTTCCACACCATAAGTGCTTGTAGCTCAGATACTCTTCTAGCTAAAGTGATGGGCAGAAGCAAGGCTGTTTTCCAAGAGAGGAATTTGGCTCAAAGGAGGGTAAGTGTGAGCTTTTCCAGTACAAAGCTAAGGTCCCAAGCAGGGGTGGGTGCTCTCATTGGCGGCCTTAAGCTGTTTGTCCCTCTCAGGAACTGTTTGATAAGAGGGTGAGGGAAGAGAGGTGTCTCAGTGTTGTAATGAGCCGAAATGGCAGAAGCATGGATCTTAATGGAGGAAAAGGATAGGCCTCTGTGGAGTAGATCTGCTAAGTAATCCATGATTAGCGGCAGGGAGGACAGAGTTGTGTTCTCTCTTTAAGACTGAATCCAGGAGCAGTACCTTTTCCACTTATCAGCATAGGATTTCCTTGTACTGGGTCTTCTGGCTTCAAAGATAAGCCAGGCTGCAAGATTTAGGGATTGCAATTGCGGATGCAAGACCTGTCCCCCCTGCTGAGAGAGCAGGGTTGGGTTCTGGTGTAGGTGCCAGGGTGGCACCTTTGACAGGCTGCACTGGAGTGGGTACCAGTGCTGGCGTGGCCAGCCCACGGCAATCAGAATTGCCCTTGGTTGGTTCTGTTTTATCTTGAGCAATACTCTTGAGAGAAAGGGCAGAGGGGGAAGGCACTGATTGAGAGATTTACCCACTGGAAGGATAGGGCATCCACTTTCCAGACCTTGCTGTGAGGTGCCCTGGTGCAGAATTTGCCGAGCTGGTGATTGCAGTGGGAAGCAAAGAGATCCACCTCTGGGGTCCCCCATTTCTGAATAAGAAGGTTGAAGATGCTGGGCTCTAATTGCCACTCGTGTGGGTCTAGGAGATTTATGCTTAAGTCGTTTGCCAGTGAGTTTTGCTTGCCTGGCAGGAGTTGAGGTTGCAGATGGACCTACATGTCCAAGGCCATGGCTAGCCTGCAGAGTGGGCAAGAGTGGGTTCGCCCCTGCTTGTTGATGTACTACTTAACTGTGGTGTTGTATGTTTTTATTAGCAGGTGTCCTGGAGAGAGTAGGGATCTGAAAGCTGATACTGTGCTGCACCACTAGCATCTCTTTTTGGTTGATGTGCAGATGAATTTGACTTGGGCTCCAGTGGCCCTGAATGCACTTGCTGTCCATGTGTGCCCCCCATGCACAGTCTGATGCATCTGCGGTTAGGGTCTGGGTGGCGTGGGGTTGAGTAAAGGGCAGTCTCTTGTTGTGGTTGCATGCTGCTGCCCACCAAAGAAACTCTGTCCTTAGACAGGAATGATTGTTTCCAGGTCCTGAGAATGTTGCCACCAAAGACATTTTAAGTACCATTGAGGTTTCCTTATATGCAGTCTGGCATATGGAATTAGTAGAATGCATGAGGTCATGAACCCTAGGGCCTGCAGGATTTTCCTTGTGGATAGCTGGGTTCTGGTGGCCATTTGAGTTAAAGAGTCGGTCAGATAGGCTTGTTTTTCTGTTGTGAGGAATGCCATCTGAGATGCTGTGTCAAAGCTTGCGCCCAGGAATATAATCTTTTGACTGGGGACTAATTTTGATTTATTTTCATTGATGGTGTATCCCAGGGAGGTTAGGGTTTTTTTTTTTTTTTTTTTTTTTACAAATGTCAGGTGCTGCAACAGCATTTCCTGACTGTCTGCCTGAATCAGGCAGTCGTCCAAGTACGGGTAAATTTGAATATTTTTCTGTCTGCAGTAAGCAATGGCTGGAGCCAGGCATTATGTGAATACTCTGGGAGCAGTGGATAAGCCAAAAGGAAGTGCAGAGAACTGATAATGCATAGAGCCTGCCCTGAAGCGTAGATATTTCCTGCATGAGTCCCTTATATAGGGATGTGCAGATAGGCTTCTTTTAAGTCTAGGGTGACTAACCAGGCATCTTTAGCTAGCATAAGTAGAAGCTGTTGCAGGGTGAAAATTTTGAATATTGGTACCACCAGGAAGGTGTTGAGAACTGAAAGATCTAGGATTGGGCCAAGTGGCCTCTTTTCTGGGTACCAGGAAAAGTCTGGAATAGAATCCTTGGCCTATCTGTTCCGCAGGAACAAGTTGAATTGCTCTTATAGAGAGCAGGGATTGAACTTGGTTTTGTGCCTCTGCCTACTGGTTTGGAGGAAGGTCTGGGAACCCTTTTGAGGTTGGCAGTGAGTAGAAGTAAAATGTGTACCCTTGGGATACAATGTTGAGGACCCATCTGTCTTTGGTGATGGAAATTCAGTTTTTTGCATGAAGGGGAAGTTTTCCTCCAGGGGCACAAGCAGTTGGGCAGATGTAGGGAGTGGAGTAGGGAGTGGAGTTGAGAAGTCATTGGGAATTCTATCTGTAAGGGGTGACTTAGCACTCCCGGCTTTAGAGGCGGAGGCACTCCATTGCTTAGATCTCTGCATACCCTGAGACTGAAGTCTGGGTGGTCGTTTTCCCCTGGGTCTAGTTTGAGATGGCCTTGAGGAGGCTGGAAAGGACCAATGTTTCAAGGGGCAATGCTTACTGAATCTAGGAGGCTGTACTTGCAAGAATTCTTTGACTGTCTGCATAGATTTAGCTTTTTCTTCCATCTTTTTAAGAACCTCTTCTGCTTTGGTGCCAAACAGATTGTCCTTGCTCAAAGGAGCGTCTAATAACTTTGATTTGACATGGTCTGGCAAGTTCTGCTCCTTAAGCCAAGCATGACTTCTCAGTACAGAACCAGTGACTGCTGCCCTGCAAGATGCTTCTAGGGCATCAAAGCCACACTGCAATGTATGCTTGTTGACTTGGCTTGCAGAATACATAAGGTCTTGCAATTCTTTATTTTATGCACAGTCTGTAAAGGTAGCTATTTTTGGTTTAATAAGTTCCATAATGTGTTGTTGGCACTTCAGCATGTGAAAATGACAATTCAAACCCTAATGGCGAAAGTTGCAGAGGTATATACTTTCTTACCTCATCTGTCCAAAGCTCTGGAATCCGTGTCCGAAGGGGTAGGATTCTTAGCTGTAGTTGCTTTGATACCTTTAAGCCCCTGGAAGATGATCGCTGGGTCAGCAGTACGATTTTTGAAAAGGAATTTGAGAGAGTCAGGTACTCTGTAGTACCTGTCTGGTTTCCTAGCAGCAGGGGGGAGGTAAAGTATCAGCAGTTAAACTGGATTCCATAAAGACATCATCCACAACATCCAGGACTGGGGGTATTGCTAAAGGTCTATGTTGCGGCAAATCTAGAAATTCTCTGAGTCTCTCTCTGGACTGAGGATAGTCTTGGTATTCCCAGTGGAAATGCTCTCAAAGTATGCAAGGTTTCACCAAATGATAAATCCTCTGGAGGAGAAGCAGAGGGAATGGATTTCTCTGCATCTGAATGCTCATAAGCAGATAAGGGCATGCCTTCATAATCAGATACCTCAGAGTCGTCGGACTCGGTCTGTTGAAGCCGCAAGGGACAGGTCTCTTTCTCTTAGCAGGGGAAGGCTGACTTCCCCTAATCAGCATAATAAGGTCTTCTGCCATTTTAAGCATTTGATGTTGTGGCAAGGGAGCAGGTGCATGCGCTTTGGTCGCCATTTTTTTAGGCATAGCGCATACTCTTAGCTTTAGAAACTTGGTAGTTTTAGACAGAACTGAAGACGCGAAAGTCGTCGGTTTGTGTCGAATATTGGTAGTGCGAAGAACTTCCTCAGAAGCCAGTGCCTGCTCAGCAGCTCCGGACCCGTTCAAGGTAGAGACATCAGCAGGTTCTGTAGTCAAAGAAGAGTCTCGCGGCATACCAGACTCCGAACAGGTCTCGGTAGAGGCCTGCAAATTCATTGAAGCAGGCATCAGGGGCTGCGAAAGCGCCTCAATGAGTACCAGCGAAGTGGCGACTAGCTTAATGGAAGCGTCATCGGCAGCTTTGGACCTCTGCAGTCTGTCTCTGTCTTTATCCTTACGTTTTTTTGGAAGATCGGTAGTCAGGTGGCTTACTGAAGCCATTTCCGAATATGGAAATCAGACAGTATTTAGTGACAATAAGAGCCCGACGACGAATAGTTCGGGAGTTGAACAAGGCACAAAACCGACAGCAAGGTACGTTGTGGTTTGGGACTAAACAGGTGACGCAGTAAGAATGAATCTCTGTGTAATATTTGCTTTCCACAGGCAAGACAATTGCTAACTTTTTCTGACATCGGTTAGAGCAAGTAAAAAGGATCCCCAACGGGGTACTTAGCTTTAGAAGACTTCAGGATAATTCAATTCGAAAACAAAAACGTGGTTTGCGGCCGATCGGCACTCTTGTGAACTGCTTCTGCTTCGGGCTCCTCTGCAAGAAAGACTGATGTAATAGCGTCGGCTGCCTGTTTTTATACCCTTGATGACCTGACGTTAGTCCTGGAGCGACAGCAACTGACACAGAAGTACTAAGTCTCTGGTATTTGGGCCAACTGAGGGCTACCTGCAGGCAGATAACCCATGTGCGATGACTGAAACAGTGAAATACGAAGAACATCTAATGTTTTACCTTGACAAAACCAAGTACATCAGAAAGTCAGACCAGTTTTTCATTTCCTTTCAGGATTAAAAAAAAAAAACGTCTTCCTCTCTTTCTAAGCAAATGGTTTCCAAATGGAACTCTTCTGCAGTGTTCTTTTAGTATTCTTTTCGTGGTAACTGACTTTTGGGTCTGGTCAAAGCACATTCTACCAGAGCTGTTGCTTCTTCTGGTGCTTTCTTTAAAGCTCTTGAGTCAAGATCTGTTTTGGGAGCTGCTACTTGGCTCTACATACATACTTTTTCTAAGCATTATGAAATTGATGCCATTTCTAGGGATACAGCTGGATTTGCTGTCCATCTTGCAAGGACTCTGATTCTAACCCTATTCCTCATTCCTGGACACTCAGAAAGCTTTGGTATTCTTTGCAATATTAAGTAATGCTGCAACAGTGCTCGCAGGAATAACACAGTACATTTGTTTATGAATTTACCATAACAGTACAAAAAATACAGTCTCATTATACTCCATGCCTGCAGTTTTCCTATCACTACTCAGATTTAATCACCTTTCAGTGCTTTTCACCACAGTGACCCAACCAAAACTGCACACAAACTCTACTGTCTTTAGAGAGTTCTCAAAGGCAAATTAAGTACAATTAGCAGATAGACTGAAGCAGTTTAAGAGCACTTCCTTGAGGGACCTGGAAAGTCACCACAGCTGCATTTGCAAACAGTTTCTACTTTCACCTCAACACATGCAGTGAAACAATCATCCCAGTCCAACACAAATATAATGGTCAAGTTTAACAACAAAACTCTCTGGTAGAATCCTAGAATAAACAACTTACATAACAAAACAAAAATCTCTTCTTCGTGAGGAATAATTTGAAAACTGCATGCTCCTTAAATGAATGCAAGAGGTTAAACAAAACATGGGAAGAAAACCATACCTACCAAGGCCAAGTATGAAATAACTGCAAATTGCTACCTCTATGACAATCATAAGGCCTTTTTTTTTTTTTTTTACTGTGTTAGTAATTTTATGAACAAAAGCCAGCACTGCATTGAGCTGATACATAATAAAAACCACATTGGCCCTGAGGGCACAGACAACACAGATTTATTCAGCTCAAACTTCTCCAACCATACAGTCTCATCTCAGCTTCCCTCCACATAACAGCAAGTCTATACCCCTTAAAAATTCAGTTAGTTGCCAAATCCTAAAGACACAATCTGAAGATAAAAAAAAAAGAAAAAAAATAAGCTTTATGGGTCATGAATATGTGTCGGGCTGCTCCATGTTAGTCTCACCAATCTGGTCTTAAATTTGTTCAGCCTCTGCCTCTCGACTAATTTAATGACAGATGCACTGACAACTGTGGTTTTGCCCCTTGACAAAAGTAGCCCACCACTGATCCTGGCAACAACAAACCACCAAAACTAGCAAGCCTAATTTCTAAGTGAGATGGAAAGCATCATAATGGAACTAATGAGGGCAACACTGCATACTGCTAACCTTGACCTGGTCAAGGCTTCAATACCATTCTGCATTACCAACATATTAATTGAACTTAATGCAAGTCCATATGCAACCAGCTGGACAGCAAACTGGCTCACAGACAGAACCCACATAAGCAAACCTGGGGGAGAAATGCCATCTTCTAAGATGCTCATTAACTAGTGATGTTTCCAGTGCTCAGTATTAGGGACACACTTACTTGGCATTTACTTCTCTGTTGTCAAATTTGATGCCAAGGACTTTTGGCTGACCAAGTATGCAAGAGGACTACAAATTTGAAGTTATCAACATTTTGCACAATGCCTAAATTGGTGTATCAGAGAAAGTGTCCTGCACCTCAAAGTATTTCTATACTCCAAAACTAACTTTACAGATCCTGATACATACAAAGGATTCTTGTAAAGGAAGTTTAAATCTTCAGGAACTTTATAAAATCTATCACGATTTTTAGATGCTGGGGACTGAGAATCGGCACAAGAGGTAGAGCAGAATGGACATGTAAAGATGCAGGAGTGTCTACTTGCAGCAATTTGCATTTTTTTTTTGTGCATCAGAAATTTGTCAGGATTCCCACTCAAAATGCTTAATTTTGTTAGAAATGGTTTTCCCAACAGAGACTTTCTTCTACATGAGGATCAAGGGATAAGGAATCCTCAAAGGACACCTGACCTGGGGAGTGAATCTGAGACCAGTAGGCCAGAGACTGTTCTGAATCAGACTGCCACAATTTTTAGTCTCAAGCTGTATCTTCTGAGTGGCAGCTGGGGTAGGAGCAGAATGAACTAAATATGGAGGTTTGAAAGCCAAGATGGTCTTAAACAGGTCTTGGGAGAATTCCATTCACAACCATATGATGCCTGGATCATGGTTTGAAGCTAAATATTAAAAAGTTTAGTATCCTGCCCTTTTTAGAAATGCAAGCACTTAACTTTATTAACAGTCTCAGTAACTCAACGGGTAGCACATATGTGTATGGTGCAGAAGGCTGCTTGTTCTATTCCCAGACCAGCTATTTGTATTACTTTTCAATACTGGCACTACAGTGCAGCACAGAGAGAAGGGTGGGGGAGATGCTGCACTCCTAAGTGTTTCTTCTTTCAGATGAGACATTAGATACTGCATCGGCCTGACTTGGTGGCAGCATAAGTGAATGTAAAATATCCCTCGGCACTTATTAGAGAGTTCAGGAAGTTCTCAAGTGTTTAGGCCAGATTTCCCTAGTCAGTATGAATACTACCTTGGGTCTCCCCTAAAAAGTGGCCATTAGCCCATTAGTGGGACTAAGTGTAAATAAATAATTTTTTTGCAAGCCATTAATTCTCCTTTGACTGCTACATAACTGCTGCCGTCAGAACACCCTTCTATCAAGCTGACTTGATTAGCAAATGTCATGGGACAAGATCAGCTTATTAAAATGTATATTACTTTCAGTTTCATTAATAAAGCTATAATATAATTGTTAAAAAGCAAATATAATTTGTATGCAGGGCTGTGGAAAAATACAGACTCATAAGCTAGAGTTACTGCTGTGTCTCAACTGCATTCTTTTAATATGGAACAAGAAAAAAGTAAGTGTTGCATGAAGTCGAGGCTTGTTAGCTATTGTAAAAGGAATTTGTTAGCCTGACTCCTCCAAGCTAGGAGTGCTTTGTTGCTAGGGAAGGTTTGAAACATCCAAAGTCAGAAAACAAGACCCCTTGAAAGCAGGTGGGTCATGTATAGGAAGGTGTTCACGTCAAGTCCAAGGTGAAAATCATGAGGGATGAGGACATTTGCAAAGTCTTTCATTTGTTAAAGTCAATATAACATAAGAAAACTGCATGACTGGTTTGATGAGAGAAATGTATAAAAATGTAGGTTCTCTCTGTCAAGTGGGACTGATTTATCAACTGCTATGAAGATGGTCTCCCTGCACTGTGAAATAAAAAGATTTTCTGTTTGCACATCCTGAAGTGTTGTTCCTGACTGAAGGCATACAAGGTAAATTCTTAATGTTATTTATTTATGACTCTAACACAAAGATATAGCTTCTGAATCTAAGGATGCTGTCATTCAAGTCTATTCCCTTATCAGGCCCACAATACAAACACTCCTTTTAGCACGTATTTGCCCAAAGACATGAAAAAAAATCAAGGATCCAAATACCATGAGCTATTCACAATGCCTTAAAAACTCTTTCTCATTTTTCTGTTTCACACAGAAGTCTATGGAGTGACCTATGTGTAGCCTACAAGGGTACACACACACAAAAAAGTTCTTTGTGATCTACATTTTCTCAAACGTCTATCATTATAAGTACCCACAAGAGACAAACCTTCCCCACTACATAAACAAAACCTGTCATTTAAATACCTCTCTCAAAGAATTCCTCTTCTAGAAAAGTCATGATCTTTATACCAAAGAAGTTTCCTAGACTTCTTCAAATACAACCTAGATTAATATCCATAAATTCACCCCAGATCAGGCTTTTCAATCTCTTATGAAAACTGATGGCAACTACTGGAATTTACAGTAGCTAAGCTACAAGGGATTTATTTGATCATCTGTCTAATAATAGCCTATGAACCTAAGGACATGGCAGGAAAAAGCTGAAAAATGAGAAAGAATATTTCTCATAACCATATTTTATTGTCTGTGAAATGAAATCCTAATAGCAAACATCTATAGTTCAACACATATACAGCCACATCCCTCTAAGCCAATCTTTCACAACTGTCAAATTTCTCTCATTTTTTGCATTCATTTTTTTACAAGTCTCATAAGATTTGTAGGTTATACACTTAAGTAGGACTGTCAAAATCTGCAAAAAATGTTTGTCTTACCTGCAAGAACTCATTCATCCCCTGAATGAAGGCAGGAACTGCTGGCATTGCTACAGTAATGGTAGGGGCGGCCACACTGGCTATACCAGATGTAGCAGCACCAAGTATATTCCCAAGCAACTGTGAGAACTGGGCATCTGTTGGCACAGAATGTGGAACCTCTGGGGCAGGACCACTAGTAGGAGTTGTGCTGGAAGTGGTTGTCCCAGTGGTGGTCGTAGCTGCAGTAGTAGCTGCTGTGGTGGTGATAGGAGAAGCAGTACTGGAAGAAGTTGAAGTAGCAGTTGCACTGGTGCTAGCAGTTGTGCTTCCTCCTTGAGCTGAAACATAAATAGACAAAGTGATAGCAGTAGATGGCTAACTAATAGAGTTCCATTAAATAGTATTCAGTCTTCATAGTACACAGTTTAAAGTAGCAGTAGATAATAATGGTGAAGAGTCTCACTTATAACATAGTGACTAAATTTTACTTTACATTTTAACTGTAACAAACCTGACACAATGAAAGTGTCATATTACTGTTTATTGCTTCTAGGCTAAGTTTGTTAATCAAGAAGTTATGTACTCACCATAATGTTCTATGTATGTAGTCCATCTCACCTCACATTCTTACCCGTGGGTTCAGAGCCAAACCTCGGCTCCGACTCGGCCATACTCTAGCTCGAAGTCTTTCAATTGGCTGGGCTAAGAAGGTATCCCATGCTGCACAGCTCCCTTTTCCCAGATCTAGTTTGCTGTGAGCTGAATCGCTCACTCTCCACACATAACATAGAGAAGGAAGAACATACCAACCCATAAAGGAATTTTGAAACCATACCTAACCTCTAGGTCCTCCAGGATGGGGGAAGAAGGGGGGGGGGGTAAGTAAGAATGTGAGGCAAGATGGACTACATACATTGAACGTTATGGTGAGTCCATAACTTCTTGATGTTATGTAGTCCAATCTCGCCTACATTCTTACCCAGCACCTGAATCCTGGGAGGCTCAGTGGAAAATACTCCTGAGCACTGTGAAACCAAAAGAAGACCTGCCTCTAGACACCAAATCTAACTTGTAGTGAGTAACAAAGGTGTGAGGAGATGCACATGTAGCCGCAACACAAATATCATCCATAGACAGCCTGGCCTGAAAGGCTATAGATGTAGACACAGATCGGGTAGAGTGAGCCTTCGCTCAAAATGGTAATTCTCTGCCACCTGAAGCATAAATGAAGGAAATACAACTGGAGATCCGTCTAGACAAAGTGACTTTGGAAACAGGAGATCCAATCCTGTTTTCTGAAAATGAGACAAACTGATCCGATTTTCTAAGATCCTTCGTTCTATGCAAATAGAATTGTAATTGTCTGTGCACATCCAGCTGATGAAATTTAAATTCTGCCTTGTTCGAGAACTCTGGAAAGAATATAGGTAGTTCAATGGATAGGTTGAGATTACTAACTGAAGCCACTTTCAGTAGAAAGGAAGGGTTTGGTCTGAGAGAAACCCTGTCCTTGTGAAAAATCAAGTAAGGTGGTCTGATTGATGAGGCTTGAAGCTCCAAGACAAGTCTGGCTGAAGTGATGGCTACCAAAAAGATAGTCTTCCAAGTCAAATATTTTAAATCACAAGTGGCTGCAGGCTCAAAGGGGGGGGGGGGGTGAAGTGAGACATTGTAAAACAAAATTTAAGTCCCAAGGCATAACTGGGTCAAAGACTGGAGGACGAAGCAGCATAGTGCCCTTCAGGAATAGGTTCATAGGTTCATACTAGGCTATCTGCCCTAGGGCATTTATAAGCCTAGCCACAGTGTGTTTGGCTTTTGCCACCCATTTTAAATTAATTTTGCTATGCCCTTTTTCGAGGTTAGCAAACTATGCCTCTGTCTAACAGTGACACGGAAGTGATACCCGGGGTAAACCTATGATCTCACATCCACTCATCAAGATTCCTCTTGAAGAGAGTCAATGAGGGACTCTGCCTAACTTGGACTGGGATTTTATTCCAGAGTGAAGGGAGCCTCTGGGTTATGAATCTGTCCCTCTAGCATGTCCTATTTATTTCAGTGCTGAGGTTCAAGTCTCTCGAGCGCGTAGCTCGATGGGATTTGAATTTTCTGAGGTGCAGCATGTCCATTAATTCCGGGTTGGACATGGCTTTATACGTCAGGCACAGATCGCCTCTGAACAGGCGGTATGCCACTGAGTAGAGCTGGAGTTTCTTTAACTGGGCAGCATATGGCATCTGTTTGAGCCCTTTGATCCTCTTGGTGAGGTACTTGTAGATTCTTTCCAGTTGCTGCAGGTATCTGGTAAGGTACATCCCCAAAAGGGGCATTGTACTCAATTATGGGCCTGATGAGGGATGAGTAAAGAGGCACGATGACCTCCCCTGATCTAGATGTGAATCCCTTCATGATTAGGTGGGCTATATAAAATGTTTTTCTAGCCACTTAGGCCACGTGGTTGTCAAATGAGAGATTACTATCAACTTGGGTCCCCAGGTCAATAATTACTTCTTCCGTACTTAATGGATTACCACCTATGTGGTAATTTGTGGGCACTGTTTTTGCCAAAGGAGATGACTATACACTTTTTGGCGTTTAACTTGAGGCCATGGCTCTGGCACCAGTTGTCTGTTTCTATGAGGCCCTTTTGGAGGATGCTTGTGTCGGCTGGAGAGTTGATTATGGCACCCAGTTTGCAGTCATCTGCGAACTTGGTCAACCACAGTCCTTCCGTGTTGGCCTGTACCTCCGAGAAATATATACTGAATAAGAGAGGTCCCAGGACTGAGCCTTGTGGGACGCCACTTGTAACTGGTTTGGAGTCTGACATGGCTCCAGCAATTCTAACCATGTGGGTTCTGTCCTTGAGCCAGTTTGCAACCCATCTAGTGACATAGGGGTTTATATTTAAGTTGGTGAGCTTATTTATAATGCCCGAGTGAGGTATTGTATTGAAGGCTTTTGCGAGGTCCAGGTAGGCTGTGTGGACCACCCTTCCCCTCGTCAATGGCCTTGGTGACTGTTTCAAAGAAATTGACCAGGTTTAAGAGGCAGGATCTGCCCTTAAAGCCGAACTGGGTAGGATCCAGTGTCAGTAGGTCCCCAATATCTTTATTTATGAGGTCCATGATGATCCTTTCCATAGCTTTGTAGACCAAGCTAGTCAGGCTTATGGGGCAATAGTTTCCAGGATCCGTTGAGGCACGACCTTTGTAGAGAGGGACCACTGTTGCTGTACGCCACTCTTTGGGTACATACCCTGTAGTAAGGCTGAGACTGAACAGTAGTTTTATGTTTGGGTTTAGCTCTTCCTGGAATTCATGTAGGACGCAGCCCGGGACACCGTCTGGTCCCATTGATGCTGTGTTTTTTGCTTTGGAGAGGGCGGCTCTTACCTGAGCATCTGAGATGTCAGGGGGGGGGCAGCACTCTTCTGGGATAGATATTTGCCCTTTTGGGGGGGGGGAGTTTGCGCTGAACCTGTCAGCTAGGATGTTGGCAATGCCTGTGGGTTTGGTGTATTTTTTGTCATTTTGGACTAATTCTGAGCATATCTGGGAATTCCCACCCAGGTTCCTAACATAACTAAAGAAAGCCTTGTGATTATCCTTAGTGTCCTGTGCAATTTTTCTTTCGAAGCTGGCCTTAGACGATTTTATGAGTGCCCGTAGTTTTTTGCTAATACTGATCAGAGATGCCTTCTCTTTTTGGGATTTTGCTCTATCATGTTGTAGCTTCCTCCTTCTATTGTATAGTTTGTTTATGGCTGGGGTCCACCAGACAGGACGCCTGCCTTTGGAGGATTGGGTCTTGGTTTTATCTGGGATTGCATGATCCATGCATTCCTGAAGGTGCTCAAAGAATGCGTTTATAAAGGATTCTGCGGTCTGGCCGTATTTTCCACAGGCCCGGGGGCTTTGAAGGATTCCACCTCGGTTTTGAGGAGTGTGAAATTTGCTTTAGAGAAGTTTTTCACTGTGGTTTTCTGGGCAGGGGGTGGGGTCGGGATGTGAATATCCAGTGAGATTAGTTTATGGTCTGATCTTACCAGTGAGGGATACACTTCTGGTCTGGAGCATTGAGTCCCCATGTTGGTGATGATCAGGTCCAGTATGTTTTCCCCTCTTGTGAGAGTGGTAACAAGTTGTTCCATAGCATTCGAGTTTATAAATTCTAGGAACCTTTGGGCTAGAGTGTTGGAGCTAGAGTAATGCTCCCAGTCTATGTTTGGGTAGTTGAAGTCGCCCAATATAATGGTGTTTGGAGAGACCTTCATATTTTCCAGTGTTCTCAGGAAGGCCGAGTGGGGTTCCTAGGTTTGGGAGGGTGGTCTGTAGCAGGCTATAAACTGGAAGGCAGCTTTACCCACTGTTAGTTGCACATGGATAGTCTCTGATGCTTCGTGCTGTGCCACCAACCTGGAGGTGTGGGTATCTTTGACGAATATTGATACTCCCCCTCCTTTTGTGGTCACTGTTCCCAAATGTTGGGAAGCCACTGCCCACTGCCACACTCGCATGGCCTCTCTGCAAATGGGGTACGACTTGGTTCCTCCCTGTTTGTTTAGATACCATACCACCGACATATTGTCTGAGTGGATCGCAACTGTCCCGAGAGGAACTTTGAATGCTTTCTTGTGGTAAAAACACCCTCATGAGTACGGTGTCCAACTCGGAGCCTATAAAGGTGACACGCTGCGAGGGCAACAAGGCAGACTTTCCCAGTTTAGAGTGATACCCAATTGTTGGCACAGTTTGATAGTGGCGTCTCCGGTTTGTAGTAGTAGATGCCTGGTGGTGGCAGAAAGTAGCCAGTCGTCCAGGTACGGAAACACTTGGAATCCCTGATGTCTCAAGTGAGCCGTCACCACTGTCATACATTTGGTGAACACTCTGGGGGCTGTGGTGAGACCAAAGGACAGGGCGCGAAATTGAAAATGACTGGCTCCCAGATGACTTCTGGATGCCCTGTCCATCTTTATATGGTAGTAAGCATCCTTGAGGTCGATGGAGCACATCCACACTTCTTTTCCCAAAAATGGGAGAATAGATTGCAACGTGACCATTCGGAACTTGGACTTCTTCACATGGGGGTTCAATCTGCTGAGATCCAAAATGGGTCTCAGGTCCCCTGTCCTTTCGGCACCAAAAAGAATCTGGAGTAAGTCCCTAATCCGATCTGGTCTGAGGGGACATGCTGGATGGCTCCTTTTCCTAGCAGCTTTAAAACCTCTGAAGCTGCAGAATCCCTTTGATTGGGTGGAACATCTGGGATTTTTTTGATCAGAGGGGGTGTTGAAGAGAAGGGAATGTGATATCCTCCGGAAACCATTTTTAATGCCCATTGGTCCTGAGTGATACCTTGCCAGGCCTCTGGGTATAGTGAAATGCGACCCCCGACAGGCTCCGGAAACGCACAGTCAGGCCTCCCATCAGGAGCGCTGGTAGGGAGAAAGTACAGTTGTGTACCTACCATAAATGTAGATGTTCGAGTGTATTCACTGTTGCAGTCATTACAATTGGGTTATCCTGCTGGCAAGCTCGCCGCAGTCGGCCAGAGTTCCAAAGTCTAGGTCCGGCATCAGCTGCTGTCGCCTCTTCCCTGTCGTCAGTGCGCCGGGGTATAAAAGATGCAGCAGATGCCATTTTCTTCAGTTTTTCTTGCCCCAGATGTCAGGTGCCCCTAAAATGGTAGGCTAAATTATGCTATTAAGCATGCATATACAAAAATCAACTTTTCCTTCCTCTACAAGCAAATACACCACATAGGTTGTATAGAATACCAAAGTACAGATAAGTCGCAGCAAGGTAAAAAGGGGGAATGGTGGGAGGGTAACCTGGACTGCAACCGTGAATACACTCGAACATCTACATATATGGTAGGTACACAACTGTACTATGTTCATCGTGTTTCACTGTTGCAGTCATTACAATTGGGTTGAATCCCAAAGCTAAGGTTGGGAGGCTGGTGCTAAATAGGATTAGGAGAGGCTATCAGGCCCTGCAGAACCGCAGTGGCAAAGCCTGCCCTGGACTTAGAGTAGAGAGGTAAGTGGTAGAGCTTTGTAAAAGTATGCACTGAAGTCCAAGTTGCAGCCTCTAAGATGTCATTGGTTGGTACTTTTCTGAGGAAGGCTGCTGCTCTGGTTGAGTATGGCCTAATGCCCTTAGGCACTGATTTGCCATGCTGTGAATAGCAGAAATGAATGCTGTGGCCTATTCACTTTGAAATAGTCTTTTTTTGAGATAGGCTTTCCTTGTGATCCTGCGGCATATGCTACTAGAAGTTGTTCCGTCTTTCTGAAAACTTTGGTTCTGTCCAAGTAGAAGCGTAGCTGCCTGTGAATGTCCAAAGAATGCAGAAGTCTCTCACCCTTACTCTGTGGGT
Organism: Protopterus annectens; assembly: GCF_019279795.1. Lineage (NCBI taxonomy): Eukaryota > Metazoa > Chordata > Ceratodontiformes > Protopteridae > Protopterus > Protopterus annectens. Next base: position 671,304,005 of record NC_056743.1, read on the forward strand.
GTAGATAAAAAGTAGGCAAATGAATACTTTGGTTAAGGGCCACACTGGACACTACCTTAGGCATAAATGTAGGGTTTGTCCTTAGAGAAACCCTGTCAGGATGGAAAATGATAAAAGGTTCCACAGCCATGAGTGCCTGTAACTCTGAGACTCGTCTAGCGGAGGTAATTGTTAGGAGCACAGCTGTTTTCCAGGATAAGAATTTTATATCAGCTGCAGAGGCTGGCTCAAAAGGAGGCATTGTGAGTTTTTCCAAGACATAGTTGCGGTCCCATGCAGGTATTGGTGCTCTCCTTGGAGGTCTTCGCCATGCTGCCAGGTTTAAGGTCCTCAGTTGGCTGTGCAGTATCATACTGTCTTGTTGGGTCAATAGGTGAGAAATTTGAGGTAATGTCCAAGCTGGGCATTGAGACAAGTTCTTTAGGATTGGGTACCACTGCTGGCGGGGCCAGTCTGGGGCAATCAGTATCATTTTTGGCTTCTCTTGTCTGACCTTGAGGAGTACCTTGGGGAGGAGAGGCAGAGGAGGAAAGGCATATACTGTTAGGCTTTTCCAGCTGAAAGATAGAGCATCCACTTTCCATGCTTGCTTGTGATAAGTCCTTGTGCAGAATCTCTGTAGTTGGCAGTTGTGAGGGGAGATAAATAGGTCTATGTCCGGGCACCCCCAGTTCCTTGTTATCATGCTTAAGACTTGTGGATCCAATTTCCACTCGTGGGGATCCATTATGTTTCTGCTTAGTTAGTCTGCCAGAGTATTTATCCTTCCTGGCAGGAATTGTGCTGCAGATGTACTTGTTAAGTCAGGGCAGTATCCCACAAGTTCATGGCTAGTCTGCAGTGGGGTAGGAATGCATGCCCCCCTGTTTGTTTATGTACCACATGACTGTAGTAGTGTCCGTCTATCAGTAGTTGTCCTGGATGAAGTATATCCTTGAAGGCGGTCAGGGCATTCTGAACAGCTAGCATCTCTTTTTGATTAATATGTAGATGCATTTGACTTGCGGACCATGCGCCTGAATACATCTTCCTTGCCATATGGGCCCCCCAGGCATAATCTGATGCATCTGTTGTCAATGTCTGCTTGGCTGTGGGTAAGGTGAATGGCTGTCCCGTGTTGAGGTGACAGGCTTTTGCCCACCATCGAAACTCCTGTTGCAGGCAGGAAATGAGGGTAATTATTGTTTCCAGGCTGTGGCAATGTTGAGTCCAAACACTTTTTAGATACCTTTGAAGTTTCCTCATATGCCGTCTTGCATATGGAATTAGTAGTATGCAGGATGCCATGAAGCCCAAAGCCTGCAGAATTTTTCTTGCAGATAACTGGGTCTTTGTTGCCAACATTTTGAAATAAGTAGTCAGTTGTCTGCGTTTGTCTGGCGTGAGATAAGCCATCTGGGCAGCTGTATTTAAGCTTGCACCCAGGAATATTATCTCTTGAGAGGGTGTAGGAGTTTTGATTTCATTTCGTTTATTGTGTACCCTAGACCTTTTTACAAACGCCAGATGCTGTAGTAGGATGTCCTTGTTCTCTGCTTGAATAAGGCAGTTGTCCAAGTAAGGATATATTTGTATTCCTCTTTGTCTGCAAAATGCAATTACTGGTGCCAGGCATTTTGTGAAGACCCTGGGTACAGTAGATAAGCCAAAGGGCAGTGCAGAGAATTGGTAGTGCATCGAGCCAGCTATAAATCTGAGGTATCTTCTGCATGATAGTCTGATTGGGACATGCAGGTATGCCTCTTTTAGGTCTAAAGTCATAAGCCAAGGTTTCTTGCCCAGCATGGGCAGAAGCTGCTGCAGAGTTAACATTTTGAATTTTGGAACATCCAGGTATGTGTTTAGGATCGACAGGTCCAGTATTGGTCTCCAGGTTTTCTGGGTACCAAGAATAGCCTTGAGTAAAAATCTTTGTCCCTGTTCTTGCTGTGGTACTTGCTGAATGGCTCTCATGTCCATGAGAGATAAAACTTGTTTTTGTGCCTTTGCCCACTGATTGCGTGGCAGGTCTGGCATACCGTTTGGCCTTGGCAGGGTGTGAAAGTGGAACCTGTAGCCTTGAGATATGATATTTAAGACCCATTTGTCTTGGATGATCATGTGTCAATTTTGTGGAAAAAGTGCTAGTTTCCCCCCCCAAAGTTGCTACCAGAAGATAAGTGCTTGGTGCTGGCAGGGGGAAGTAATTGAGACTGTTTCCTGTATGGCTGTGATCTTTCCTCTCTACTTTTGGAGGTAGAAGCACCCATTTGTTTAGGCCTGTATGAGCCTTGGGGCTGTGATCTCCATCTGGGGCGTCTGTATCTGCCTCTTTGTGGCCTGTCTGACACTGGAAAGGACCAATTCTTTGTAGGCCAGTTCCTGCTAAATCTGGGATGTTGTACCTGTAAGAAATCCTTCACTGTTTGCATAGATTTCGCTTTGTCCTCCATTTTCTTCAACACCTCTTCTGCTTTAACAAACAAGGTCAGGGTATCATGTTGTAATGGAGCATGTAATAGTTTTGCTTTAACATGACCGGGCAGATTCTGTTCTTTTAACCAAGCATGCCTCCTAATGACAGAACCTGTAACTGCGGCCCTGCAGGAGGCCTCTAGAGAATCAAAACCACATTGCAAAGTATGCTTTCCCACTTGTTCAGCTGCATGCAATAAATCCTGCATTTCTTTGTTTTCTGTACATTCTGAATTTGCCAACATTTTCTGTTTAAGCAGTGACATAAGATATTGCTGACATTTAAGCATATGAAACTGACAATTTAAAGCTCTTACAGCCAAGGTAGTAGAAGTGTAAATCTTATTCCCCATCTGTCCAGGGCCCTTGAATCCCTATCAGAGGGGAGACTTTTTTTGCAGTGGAAGCCTTGACCCCCTTGGGACCCTGAGAAATAGTTTCTGGGTCAGCAGCAGGGTTTTTGTAAAAAAAAAAAATTATGCGAGTCAGGAACCCTGTAGTATCGGTCTGGCTTAACAGGAGCTGCTGGTAAAGAGTCAGGAAACAGGCCGGGCTCTGAAAATACATAATATACAATGTCTAAAACAGGAGGAATAGCAAGGGGCCTGTGCTGAGGTAATAAAAGGAAGTCTCGGAGCCTTTTCTTGGATTCTAAGTAATCTTGGCTCTCCCAGTGGACATGCTCCCGCATAGTATGCAAGGTCTCCCCAAAAGAATAATACTCAAGAGGAGAGGCTGAAGGGATAAATTCTTCAGCATCAGAATCCTCATAAGGAGGAAGGGAATATTCCTGTTCAGAAGGGGAATCAGAGGAAATGGAAACCTGATTTGAAGATTCATATTCTATCTCTTGCCTAGGCCTCTTATCAGGAGGGGGATGGGAACCCCTGATCAAAGTAATTAGGTCTTCAGCCATTTTAAGCATCTGTTTTTTAGGCATGCAGGCCTGTCCAGGAGAGTGCTGTACTTGTTTCTTTGTCTTTAGGGCTGCTTTAGTATTTGCCTTTGAAGCTGAAGTTGGTTTTACATATAACTGTGTAGGTCTGAAAACACCCTCAGAAGCCGATGCATGCTCAGCGGCTCCGGACCCATCTGAGGGAATTGTTTCTGAGTGTCCAATACCTTGAGCTTCCAGTGGCCTAGTCGGCTCCACAAGAGTCTCGGAAGCGGCCTGTGGCTCTGAGGTAGCGGGAGTCAGGGGCTGCGAAAGCACCTCACTGAAAACCGGCGAACCAGTGACAGGCCTAGCTAAAGCCTCGTCGGTTTTGGACCTCGGATGCCTGTCCTTTTCTTTGCGCTTTTTATAAACTCCGGTAGTCGGCTGTCCCGATGGCATTATATAATTGAATCTTCTGCCAAAGTAATGAAATGCAAAATCGTACCGACGCTTAATAGTGCGTTGGTTAAACCTAGCACAAAACCAACATCTAGCAACGTCATGGTCAGGTCCTAGGCAAGGAATACAGTAAGAATGAAAATCCTTATGAGGTATTTGCTTCTCACAAGAAATACAATTATTAGCTTTTTCTGACATCGGTCTGGAGCAAGAAAAAAGTTTCCCCAACGGGGTACTTAGCTTTAATGAATACTTCGGATCTGAAATTCGAATTTGAAAATCTCAGGAGTCGGCCGACCGGCACTTGCAAACTGCTTTTGCTTTGGGCACCGTGCGGCAAGAAAGACTTAAGAAAATGGCATCGGCCACATCTTTTATACCCCTGGCTCACTGATGTCAGGGAAGAGGCGACAGCAACTGACGCCGGACCTAGACTTTGGAACTCAGGCCGACTGCGGGTAGCCTGCCAGCAGGATAACCCAATTGTAATGACTGCAACAGTGAAACAAGATGAACATCCACAAAAGGAATCGCAGTCTCGCTGGTTACGCGGGCCTCCTCTGCCCCTAGGGCGGCATCTACCTGAATTACCAGCCCCTCCCCTGCCACTGGAGGGGGACTCACCTTGTGCGTCATGAAAAAACCTCTGCGATTTTTTGAACCACATCTTCCCACTCCTCTGGGTCTTGGGATAAGGCCTAGAAGGAAGAGAAAAATGGACTCCCACAGCAGACAGAGTTTTTCCCCTCTTGCTCACACCTAGTGAGAGTATCTTTCACCTTGGTTCCGAATAAGGAGGAACCAAATGGGGCATTGGTGAACGTAGACTTGAAGGCCTCCGTGAAATTACAGAGGCGCATCCAGGAGCATCTCCTAAGAGCAACTCCCGAACTTGCTGCCCTACCCGCTCCTTCGGCTGCATAAGAGATCTGCCTCATGGAGGAGTTAGAAATAGAGTTGAGGGTAGACATCTGAGCGTTGACCTTCTGAACAGCTGCATCAGAAACGTTACCCTGCAGAGTATCTCCAAGCTCCTTCAGGAGATCTCTTTGGTGCCGTGTAAAATGTGATAAGTAATTCAGTGACCGCAGAGTAAAGGCCACTGAAGAAAACATACGCTTCCCATACCAGTCCATGGTCCTAGACTCCTTTGTTAGGGGGATGGACGGTAGACGAAGTCTCAGCCAGTTCCTTCTTGGTGGCCGCTGCCAACACCATGGCATCTACAGGAACTCCCTTGGATAGAAACTCTTTGTCAGAGGGGGTGGACAAGAATTTGTTGGGTCTCCTGGGGACTGGTTCCACACAGTCAGGGGTTTCCCCACACCCTTCGACAAACCAGATCCAGAAGTTCTTCAAAGGGTGGAGATACCCAGAAGGCGGAGGGCTGAGCCCCAAATGCCTTCAGGAACACAGACTCCTCCTCGGAGGGAGCTTTGGAGGGCCAAGTCACCCCTCTGCTTCAAAATCTCTAGGATATCAGAGAGAAATCCTCAGAGGATGACTTGGGGGACCCCTCCGATTCCTCAAGTTCGGTGTCTGACGTGAGGGACTCATCTTGGGAGTCGATGTGCTTCCTCTTGCACGTTCTTTTTCTGGGTGGCTCCTCAGGCAAAAACTCTGAGGGGCCCTCAGAAATATGGGGACCACTCATGGGGGTATCCTGAGGCCTTGGGTCTCCACTGTCGAAAGACAGAGGGCGATTAGAGACCCGCACCGGAGCTGGAGGGGACAGAGTGTCAGTGCAGAATGATGCCGCTGAGGACCTGGCCAGGGTGCTCCGCATGGCCTCGAAAGCTGGTCCCCCTGGCTCAGAAGATCGACCAGCCATGAAAGACCTTTCGTTAATTTGTTTTAAGTTTTAATTTTGGTTTTGTGACAATATGGCGAGTGAAACCGGAGCATTATCCCAAATATTATTTACCCAGGAAGATTCGCATAATCCTAACAGAATTGACTCTTCTGAGGCGAATGCCATCAGCAATTTAACCGCCCTTGTTCAAGTTTTGCTTGGGTAGGTCGACAGTTTAACTCAACGTATGGATAATTGCAAGCAGTATGAAGGCAATATGTCACAAAGGAGACTAGTTTTTTCTGAAGTTACCCAAAGGAATATTCCTAGCCAAGGGCAGTCCTTGGCTTTGAATCACAATTCACCTCATTACAATGATAGTCCAACCGCTTCTAGGGCAGCAATACAACTGCAAGGGAACCGGGAATCGAACAACATGCCACCCATGGAAACAAATTATTTTCCTTCTATGGCTAATTTTTTGAACAATAACTTTTTTGGGGATTATACCAACACTGGAATTTCACAAGAAAGAGAATTGGGGGTAAGTACCATCTCTAATTGCATTAATGACAGACTATAAACTTTACAAATGCAAAAAGCTTCAGCTCGAAATAGCACATTTGGAAGAATGTATTAATAAAAAGATAGTGCCTAAGGGGTTGCGCCAGTGGCGCTGCCCAGTAGGTCTAGTAGAAAACTCTGACTTTCATCGAGAACTATTAGAGCTATTTGACAAGCAGGGGTTTGAATATTTGCATTCCTTGATTAATTATTATAAAGCTAGCATTATTAATTTAAAAACTGAACTGGAGATTCTTGAGCATGTCATCAAAACTAATAGTGAATTTCCATGTTACAAATATGAATATGCTAGAATCTTTACTAGCATAGAAGCAACCATGGCCAAAATTTTGGTCACAAAAAAGAAAAAAATTCCTCGAGATCTGCAAGAATATGCAAATAATAGGGCATATCCACGGCCCCCCTTGAATACTCATAACCCCATCAACCAGCCAAGTGATATAGAAAATGACTTCAATGAAGCTGAAGGGCTGAATAACTCTAATCACACTGAACCTATTACTCATAGAGGGGAAGATCAGCCCCTATGGTGCAGTGAAAGACTTAATAATAATAACAACAACAATGTCCAGGGTAATAATTTATCCCAACAACATGGTACATCAAACAACAATGATAGTAGGCGTAATCCTGTTAATCAACAGGGTTTTCAGAGGAACCCCAATGGCCAACAGAACAGGAATTACAGGCAAACGAGGAACAAATGCAACCAACAAAGGAGATAATTATAAACATTAGACATGAACCACAAATATACACAAGCTCGGAAGGTGACTAAGATCTACAATTATTCAGAATTGGTAATAACACAAGATATGGTTGACTTTTTTTTCCAAAGGATTATCCTTTGTACCTGACAAGAACATAGATGTTGTTAAATCCATCATTGATTTAAAGCTTTTTGTGCGTAAATTAAATCTAAACGCACTGATGGGAGTTAATTCTACTCTCACAAATTCATTGGGAGTATCTAGTCTTTTTAACCCACCACTGCACCCATGTTTGAATATTTTTGAGAAATTATGTGAAATGGATTTAAGAAATATAGCCAATAGTAAACATCGCTTAATTAATAACAATGTCAATATTATGCCACATTAATTTCAATTTTTGAATTTGTTGAATGAATGTAATAGCAGAGTGATGAGACCTGATAAGGGTGGAGGGCTGGTTTTTATGCATCAGCAAGAATACAACAGCAGCATGTTTAAACATCTCAGTACAGCAGCTTATACACAAGTGAGTATCAGTGAAGTCAATACTGCATATAAAAAGATTAGAGCTATGCTAGATTTATTTTTAGAAGGCTTCACTGACATTGATGTACACCAATACCTTACAATGATTGCTCCCAAGATACCAGCCCTCTTTGGTACATCCAAAATTCATAAAACAACTATTCTCCCTCCCTTCCGACCTATTGTTGATGGAAGGGGGTCAATCACTTATAGTTGTGCAAAATTAATTGACAGTATTCTTAGGCCTTTAATTGAGCAAGAAAGTACAGTTTTGTACCTACCATAAATGTAGATGTCCGAACTGGATAGCATCTGCAGTCATAACAACTGGGTTGTCCTGTCGTCAGGCAGCCCTTCGGTCGGCCGGATTCCAAAGTCCGGGTCCGGCTTCGGCTGATGTCGCACTTCACCCGACGTCATCTCTGCTGGTCTTCGGGTATAAAGGCATCAGCCGACGCCATTTTCCTCAGTGTTTCTTGCCCCAGATGCCAGTTGCCCTCTTGGAAGGCTAAATTTTGGGTAAATGCCAATGTTTCCAAAAAGATAAAAGGCAAACACAAAAAATAAGCATGTATGTACATATATACAAACAAATACACCATAAGAGACTCCCCCCACCAGCTAGCTATTAGGAGGGTAAATACCCTAGGAGTACCACAGAGGGAAGGAGGGAGGTAATCCTGACTGCAGATGCTATCCAGTTCGGACATCTACATTTATGGTAGGTACAAAACTGTACTATGTCCTTCATGGATGCATCTGCAGTCATAACAACTGGGTAGAATACCATAGCCAACTAGGGAGGAGGAAGAATAGATTATGGTGGTTAGGATCCCTTGCAGTACAGCAGTGGCAAACCCTGCTCGGGATCTGGAATACAGAGGTAAATTATAATGCTTGGCAAATGTATGCACGGAGGTCCAAGTAGCCGCCTCAATAATGTCCTTGGTTGCCACTCCTCGTAAGAAGGCTGTGGTAGTGGCTGTTGCCCTTGTAGAATGAGGCCTTATGTTCTGTGGAATTGGTTTTCCATGGAAGGAGTAACAGAATCGTATGCAATTTCCTATCCATTTGGAGATTGTCTGTTTGGAAATAGCTTTTCCTTCCCTTCCTGTTCGTAGGCTACAAAAAGCTGGTCAGTTTTTCTGTTACTTTTGTTCTGTCCAGGTAGTAGCGTAGCTGTCTATGTACATCCAAGGTATGCAGCATTCTTTCCCTCTGTTTTGTGGGTTGGGAAGAAGGTAGGTAGGTGGATTGCCTGGTTTAAAGACACTCTGGATACCACCTTAGGCATAAATGTAGGATTAGTCCTCATGGACACTATCTTGGTGGAAGATTAGGAAGGGTTGTACTGCCATTAGGGCCTGAAGTTCAGAAACCCTCCTTGCTGAGGTTATTGCCAGTAGGAAAGCAGTTTTCCACGATAGATGCTCTAGGTCTGCTGTTGCTGCTGGTTCAAAAGGTGCGAGTGTCAACTTTTCTAGCACAAAGTTCAAATCCCAAGCTGGCAATGGTGGTTTCCTAGGAGGTTTTACATTCTTGATCCCTCTGAGGAACTGCCTGAGTAAAGGATGTGAAAAGACAGGTGGATCAAAGCTGTATTCTGCTGAAATAGCTGATGCATGTATCTTGATGGAGGAATAGGACAGGCCTGTATGTAGAAGCTCTGCCAAATACTCCAGAATGTTAGCAATATCTATATTGACACATCTTTTCCTCTTTCAGCACTCCAAATGACAAACCTTTTCCATTTTCCTGCATAGTTCCTTCTTGTTGAAGGTCTGCGGGCTTCAAGGATAATGTCTTTAACCCTTTGGGAAAGTTCTGGATTAGTTGCTGCTATGTGATGTTCCATGCAGTCAGTTGCAACGTTTTAGGTTTGGATGCATGATGCTGTAGTTGTTCTGAGTTAACACCAAAGGCATCAGGGGTATTGACCACATTTTGTCCCGAGACATGCTCCTCAGCAATGGGTAGCAGTGTTGTCTTGGCCAGTTTGGAGCTATCAGGGTTATCCTTGGACGTTCCTCCTTGATTTTTAGTAATACCTTGTGTATCAAGGGAAGAGGTGGGAATGCATATGCTGTCAGACCTTTCCAGCTGAAGGAGAGAATCCACTTTCCATGCAAGTGGGTGGAATGTCCTTGTGCAGAATGTTTTGAGCTGGTGATTGAGAGGGCGAATAGATCTATCTGTGGCATTCCCCATTTCTTTGAGATGGTCTTGAAGATGTCCGGGTGTAGCATCCATTCGTGAGCATCCGAGGTGGTTCTGCTTAACATGTCTGCTAGAGTATTCTCCTTTCCCGGTACAAATATTGCCTGTAACTGGATGTTGTAGCTGAGTGCCAGGTTCCAAAGGTCCAAAGTCATTCTGCATAGAGGGTATGAATGAGTGCCTCCCTGTTTGTTGATGTACCACATGACTGTGGTGTTGTCTGTCCTTATCATCAAATGGCCTTCTTTGAGAAATGGTCTGAATTTTTGGATTGCCAGTTTTACTGCCAGCATTTCTTTTAGGTTGATGTGCAGGTGAAGCTGGTCCTCGTCCACAATCCTTATGCGCATTTGTCCAGCATGTGAGCCCCCCATCCTAGGTCTGAGGCGTCTGTTGTGATGGTTTGGCTTGCTTGATAGTTGTGAAAGGGTAGGCCTGTGTTTGACTGGCATGCTTGAGCCCACCATAGGAACTCCTGTTTTAGGCATGGGATTAGTGGAATTTCTGCTTCTAGGCTGTGCCTGTGTTGGGACCATAAATTCTTTAGGTACCACTGTAGTTTTCTCATATGTAGTCTGGCATGTGGAACCAAGATTATGCATGATGCCATGAAGCCCAAGGCCTGCAGAACTTTCCTTGCTGTTAGCTTGTTCTGTCTTGTTAGTGCCAAGAAGTAAAGAGGGAGTTCTTTTTGTTTTTCTGCAGTTAGGAATGCCATTTGTTTTACTGTGGCCAATTCCGCGCCCAAGAATGTCCTTGTTTGGGATGGTATCAGCCTTGACTTTTGTAAATTGACTGTGTATCCCAGTGCTTGTAGCAAGTAAATGACCCTTTGTAAATCTGTTGTCAGCTTGCTTTTGTTGTCCCCTTGTAGCAGGCAGTCGTCCAGGTATGGATAAATTTGGATTCCCTGTAGTCTGCAGTGGGCGATTACTGATGCCAGGCATTTTGTGAATACTCTGGGCGCAGTAGATAAGCCAAAGGGCAATGCTGAGAGAATTGATAGTGCTCTGATCCTGCAAGAAATCTGAGGTATCTTCTGCAAATTGGTCGAATGGGGACGTGCAGGTATGCCTCCTTGAGATCTAGAGTTACCAGCCAACACTCCTTTCCCAGCATGGGAAGAAGTTGCTGTAGGGTCAGCATTTTGAATTTTGGGACAATGGTGTATGTATTTAAGGTGGACAGGTCGAGAATAGGTCTCCAACTTTTTTCCTTTCTTGGAACTAGGAATAGTCTGGAGTAGAATCCTTTGCCTTGTTCTGTTATTGGTATTCTTTCCACAGCTCTCATCTTTGTTAATTGCATTATCTGCTGTAGAGCTTCTGTTTTTTGATTTGGAGGCAGGTTTGGCATTCCTCTTTTGACTGGTAAAGTGTGGAAGTGGAACCGGTAACCTTGGTCTATGGTTTGCAAAATCCACTTGTCTTTTGTGATATAGTGCCAGTTCTTCGAAAATAAGGTTAATTTTCCGCCTAATGGTGCTGCTATTTGTTCCCTGGTAGGCGGAGTTAGAATCAAGTCACTGTGATTGTGCTGTTGTAGTGGTAGTGGCTGTGTCTGTGCCTCTGTTATTACCTTGCCACTGTCGTCCTCTGTAGGCACCCCCCTCTGGATTGATTTCTGCCTCTGGAACGTCTAATTCCTGCCCCTTTGGGATCTTGTGGAGTCAGGAAAGGACCAATTTTTGGCAGGCCAGTTCCTGCTAAACCTTGGGGGCTGAACCTGCAAGAAATCTTTAACCGTTTGTACAGATTTTGCCTTTTCTTCCATTTTCTTCATTACCTGCTGGGCAGGTGTACCAAACAAACTGGCCTTATCCATAGGAGCATCTAATAACTTAGCTTTAACATGATCCGGTAAGACCTGTTCCTTCAGCCATGCATGTCTTCTTATCACTGTGCCAGTCATGGCTGATCTAAATGAAGCCTCCAGTGCATCATAGCCACATTTTAAGGAATGGTTACTAACCTGTTGTATGTTATTTACCATTTCTAATACATATTTCTTATCTATAGAGTCATCAGAGGATAGCTTTTAGTTAACTGATCAAGCATAAACTCTTGGTATTGTATCATGTGAAACTGACAGTTTAAAGCTCTAGCTGAGAGAGTAGCTGAGGTGTAAACTTTTTTGCCCCATCTGTCTAAAGACCTGGCTTCCCTTTCAGAAGGAATAGGGTTTTTTGCTGTGGTCGAGGCTACTGCCTTAGGCCCCTGGGATATAGTTTCGGGGTCTGCAAGTGGGGCCTTGTATAGGTGATGATGAGTGTCTGGTACCCTGTAAAATCTATCTGGTTTGGCAGGGGCTGGAGGTAAGGAATCTGGTGCAGTGCAGACATCATTAAATGCATCGTCCACAACAGAGAAGACAGGAGGTATAGCCAAGGGCCTGTGTTGTGGAAGGTGCAGAAAAGTCCTAAGTCTTTTTCTGGAATCTGAGAAATCCTGGTCCTGCCATTGGAATTGTTCTCGCATGGCATGTAAGGTTTCCCCAAAGGAGAATTCTTCTGGTGGAGAAGCAGCTGGAATGGATTCTTCAGCATCTGAGTCTTCATAATTGGAGACAGGAGCCTCTGGCTGGTCTGTAATATCTGAGTCATCCGCAGAATCATCAGAGGACACAGGCTCGGGGGGCTCTGCTCTAGGTCTCTTTTCTGGGGGCTGAGAGGCCCTGTCTGGGTGAGATTGAGATCCCCTAATTAAGGATATTAAATCTTCTGCCAGAGTAAGCATTTGTGAACTAGAAGTGGGCCTGGTTGAGGGGGTTTAACAGGCACTGATTTAGTAGATTTGGCTGCTTTAGCCCTGGCAAAGGCCTTAATAGACATGGCTGCAGGAGGCCTAGCAGCACCACGTGCTGGGGTAGAGACATCCAAAGGGATGGTGTCTGATAAGTCACTAGTAACCACTGTTGTAGGTAAAATTTCTGAGGCCGATTCAAGTAAGGTAGCAGGAACCTCAGTAGTAGTCATTGATTCAGCTGTACTTTGATCAGTTTTCTCGGTTTCGGCCGAAACCGAGACACTCGCGGTTTGCTTAACCATTGTTTCGGCCGAAACCGCGGACCGCGAGTGTCGGTCTTTTTCTTTGCGTTTTTTAACAATTTGGGTAGTCGGAGGATCCGACGGCATAATGTACGCAAAATCTGTGCCGAAAAACTGTTCAGCAAACTCCGACCGACGCCTAAGCGTTTGTCGGTTGAATGAGGCACAGGCCGAACAGGCTGCTACGTCGTGGTCTGGGCCTAAACAAGGCAAACAGTAAGAGTGGAAATCTTTATGAGGTATTTGTTTCCAAGTTAAACAGTTATTGACTTTTTCCTGACATCGGCTGAGGCAAGAAAGAGTCCCCAACGGGGTACTTAGCTTTTAGAAGTCTTCGAAATAGTATTCGGTAGTAGTAATCTCTGGATCTGACCGACCGGCACTTGCGAACAGCTTCTGCTTCGGGCACCACGCAGCAAGAAAGACTGAGGAAAATGGCGTCGGCTGGTGCCTTTATACCCGAAGACCAGCAGAGATGACGTCGGGTGAAGTGCGACATCAGCGGCCGGACCCGGACTTTGGAATCCGGCCGACCGAAGGGCTGCCTGACGACAGGACAACCCAGTTGTTATGACTGCAGATGCATCCATGAAGGACATCAACAAATTTGCAGGGATTCATGGAGTTTTTTGGACAATACAAGTAAACTAGAATATCAAGAAAATTATTGTTTCCTTACCATTGATGTCAAAGATTTATATACAGTAATACCTCAAGAATTAGGGCTTGAATGGATCAGGGAATTTATGGTAATAAGACGTTTAGAGGAAAAGACCATATATTTAGTGGAAACTTTACTTGAGATTGTCCTTACTAATAACTTCATGATCTTTGATGGGAATTATCTTCAGAACACTGGGGTAGCGCAATGGGTTCCCCCTGTGGGGCCAGTTTTGCCAACTGCATTATGGCCCACTGGAAGAAAACTTTATTATTCAACAACATTCTATTTCAACAAAATGTCTCTTGGTACACTAGATATCAAGATGACATGTTTCTTATTTGAAAAGGACCTAAATCATTGGTCCCAACTTTTATTTCCACCATAACACAAATGACCAATTTTTTTTGAGTTCACATATACCCTAGGGACAACTAGTATTTCTTTTTTGGACATTAATTTAAGTAAGGACTTCATCAATTCAAGATATAAGAGTACTATCTTTAGAAAATCCACCTATTCAAATGCATATTTGCATTTTACTAGTAGCCATCCCTACCATCAAAAGAAAGCCGTTGTTAAAGGGCAAATGGTTAGGGCGGCTAGAATGATCTCTGAAGACATAGATTTTGTTAACGAATGTCAACTTAAGCAGTCCATGTTTATTAATAGAGGATACCCTCAACCTCTAGTTACCGAGATCTTTTTAGAGGTAAGCTATAAGCGTAAGACTGGACATTTCAAACCTTTGTTACACAGCTGTTCAGCGCAAGAAACGGAGATCATCAACAGAGAACAAAGTATGATTACTAAGGGTAAAGTGGAACATCATTATAGAACTAGTTTTCTATGTACCTATTCTTTCAAACATTCTAGTATAAGGGAAATGTTGAACAAAAATTGGGCAATTATTATGGAGGACAGTACACTATCAAAAATTTTAGGAGATAAGCCTAGAGTAACATATAGGAGAGGCGACAATTTAAAAATCTTGCTGGAAAGAAAGAAGAAACCTAATAAGAAAAAAACACAAGGCATGCTTAAATGTGGTTCATGTCAGCAATGTAGACATATATTAAATAAATAATAAAGTTACAATAAGAGATAAGACTTATTACAGTAAAGGGAAATTCAATTGTGAAACAGTGTTGTATATGCAGCCTGTTGTGACCAATTCGTTGCATATTATATAGGTAAAACTGTGAGAAAGACAAAACAGCGTATTTATGATCATCAATACGCCATAAGTAAAAATGATTCAAACAACGCATTGGCCAGGCACATAAAAGAAAACCCGGACCACAAGTTTAAATTTATTTTACAACAAAGGCTGGTTGACATTAGGGGGGGGGGGAACCATGGCAACTACTCTTAGAAATAGATGAATTAACATGGCAAATAAGAACTATGGCACATGTTTCACCAGGTTTAAATGAATATGTGTCCATAATAAGTATTCTTAAATTATTGGCCATGAATAGATAAACACATTGAATAATGCAATATATATATATATATATATATATATATATATATATATATATATATATATATATATTATATAAAACATAAAAATATAAAATGTCACATATTAACTACAAAATTTGATATAAGTAGATATACATACACACATTATTTATAATATACTTATATTAAATAGGTGTTAGTTTGCCTTTTTGTATATTAGGGCATGTATCAAAGCGCCCACCAAAATATTAACATCAATAACAACAAATGTTTATATTACGGTACCATGGTTGTAAATAATTTTACAAGATCTATATTAGCCTTTATGGGAATTTGTATACCATAATAATGGATTTGGCATTATTTGTCGACTTTAAACAACGTAACTTTGGATTCTTATTTCCAGTTGGGCAATAACAAAATACGACACACAATGTTTTTGCTTAGTGTCTTAGCATAAGGGCCACATTTGAAAAACATTATATTCAGCACATTAGTACAAATGTTGACACTGATACTCAGAATATATCTAGTTTTCGTTTAACATCTGTCACGGAAACTAAAAAAGTTGGTTATTGTCGACATGTCTTTAAGAACACTAATAGGAAGTTTTATATTATCATATTAATATTTAACATGTTTTTACTGCTAAATCTTGCTAGTGTCTTCTTTTGTATGACACGAGCGGAACCTTGCTGATGGCTTAGATTGTGTTGTTTTGTGCATTATAGCACATTCTTATGTATTTCAGTATATCTAACTTTTCAAAATATTGCTCTTTAAGAGCAGATTAAGTGAGTAATTTGAATGTTTAATTGATCTAATACTTGTATAAAAAGGGTTTTAATTGGTTTAATGTCTGAAGAAGGTGAAGCACTGTCTCCACCGAAAGCACTAACCTTATCAGTTTTTAAGTTTGGCTCCTTTTAATTTCTTGCTCGCTTAGTTTATTGCATGAAAGACCTTGGAGCAGAAGGGACCAGGTCCGCAGCCGAAGCAGGGGTCAGGCTCTCCCGTGCCAAAGCACTGAGAGGGAGGCTAGGAGCCAGAAAGTGTCCCGAGGCCTCCCCCTCGGGTCCGACCGAGGAACCATGAGTCCTGAACCCCGTAGACAGAGCAGACGGGGTCGGAGCTGAGGCAGGAGCCAATAACCCAGGACATGCCATCAGAGCTGACCTAGAGACATCAGATGGCACCGACCACTCTGGCTCCGAAAGCTGAGATTCGCTCGGAAGTATCAATGCTGGCTGGGTGACTGCTCCAGAGCCGACTGGGCTGGAGCTGAAAACAATTTAGCCTGTACCGGTAATTGGAGCAGTCTCTGTACCACTCTATCTACATCAACATCCGAAAGAGTCCTGGAGGACCTAGAAGATAAGGAAGGAGATCTAGACCTCCTCTCCAAAGGAGACCTGCGAGGAGGAGAGACCAGCCTAAAATTTGGAGACCAGCTCCGAACTAGCACCTCCGCAACTGGCTCTGAGGGACTTGGAGCCAAAGCAGATTTTGTCAATGCACTAACTTCCTTCGGCACCGAAGACAGTGGAGCCGAGGATGCCACAGTAGACTTTGCTACTTTCTCCGGAGGCTCCGAGGATACTGATGGAGCCGGAGATCGCTTTTTAGCCTTGGAAATTTTAATCTTAGAGGGAGAGGACTTGAAGCTAGAAGCCCTCTCCAAATCCTCCTCGAAGGAGGGTTTCAGAAGTCCTTTCAAATTTAGTTTGTTCTTCCTCTCCTGAAGAGCATGCGGGCTAAATGCATGGCAAAATGTACAAAATTCCTGAAGGTGCATCGCCCCCAGACAATAAACACACACAGAGTGCCCATCAGTGATTGACATTTTATAACCACATTTAGTACATTTCTTAAAGCCCAAGGGCTTATGCTCTTTCGTATCCTTAGACATAGTGAAGGAAACTGAAAAGCCACCAACTGTTAATATAGACCAACCATTAATATAGAAGCCACAAGCGCGGGAACTAAAGAAAACAGACACCACAAAAAGACCTCTAAACTTAAGCGGTCCCAACAGAAACACAGGGAAAGGATTAAGTCCTCTAACTTAAACAGCCCTAGCCCGAGGGATAGGTACCTACTAACAAGAAACACAGAAAAAACAGGGGCGGACTAGGTCCTCTAACTGAAACGGACCTAGCCCATTGGGAAACAGTTAGCGAGACACCACAAAAAAAAATACCACAAGAAAAAAAACTGTACACCAGATTATCAAACTTTTAGTTATGTACTCACCATAACTTCAGATGTTTGGGATCCATCTCGCCTACATTCTGTACTGATGGGTTCGGAGCCGATCCCTCGGCTCCGACTCGGCACGCTTATGCTATAGAGCGAGGCCTCTTATTGGCTGAGCTATCTTTATCCCAGGATGCACCACCACTAATCCCCCAGATCTTGTTTGTCCGCATACATGCACACATGCATAACTAGATTATATAACATTGTTAGATGTTTCAAGATGAAACAACAGGATTCGGACCTTCTGATATCCTCTGATCTCCAAGGAAGGGGGAAGGAGGGTGGGTTATTAGGAATGTAGGCGAGATGGATCCCAAACATCTGAAGTTATGGTGAGTACATAACTAAAAGATGTTATGTGATCCTATCTCGCCTACATTCTGTACTGATGGGACAGCGTCCCTAGCACCTAAATCCCGGGTGGCTCATTGGAAAACACTCCTGAGCACTGTGGAACCAAATGAAGCTTGTCCTCTAGATGCCACATCTAATTTGTAGTGGGAAATGAAGGTGTGCGGGAAAGACCATGTAGCCGCAGCACAGATGTCACTAATAGCAAGCTTAGAATGAAATGCTATCGAAGTAGCCATAGCCCTTGTAGAATGAGCCTTGACAGAGGTGGAAAGCTCTTTGTTCGAATAAAAATAAGCTTGACAAATACAGTCCCTGATCCATTTGGCAATAGTGACCTTTGTGACAGCTTTGCCCAATTTGTTATCTGCAAAGGATACAAACAACTGATCTGTTTTTCCTTGTTTGTTTGGTCCTGTCTAAATAAAAACGTAACTGTCTGTGTACATCGAGTGTGTGGAATATGAACTCCGCCTTGTTAGAGTATTTTGGGAAAAAAACTGGAAGCTCTAACGATTGTTGTAAGCAGAAAGTAGAACAAACCTTAGGGACAAAGGAAGGATTTGGTCTGAGGGATACTCTGTCTTTGTGAAAAATCAAGTACGGGGGTTTTACTGACAAAGCTTGAAGCTCTGAAACTCTTCTGGCAGAAGTAATCGCCACCAGAAAAGCTGTCTTCCATGATAGAAACTTTAGATCACATGTAGCTGCCGGTTCAAAGGGGAAAGAAGTCAAGGCGCGTAACACTATATCGAGATCCCATGGAGGTGCAGGATGAGAAATCGGAGGTCTTAATAGAGCAGCACCTTTCAAGAAGGTCTTGCACAATCTGTTGCTCATTAAAGGTGGGTCTAAGGATTCGTGAAAATTAGAAATTGCTGCCAATTGTACCTTGATGGTAGAAACTGAAGAGCCTTGATTGAAAAGAGAAGTCAGAAATTTTAGTACTTCTGCCACGGGAATAGAAATGGGGTCCAGGCCCCGGAGTTGAGCCCAAATAGCAAATCTTTTCCATTTGCTAGAATACAGTTTCTTAGTAGCAGACTTATGGGCCGAAGATAAGATGTGTACAACATCTGGATCCAATGTATGACTCCTGACTATCGTCGGAAGAGGAGGAGCCAAGCCGTCAATTTTAAGGTGTGTAGGGACTGGTGGAATAGTCCCGACTGATGAACCAGTAGGTCTGGAATCTGATCCAGAAACCATGGACCTTCCAGGGCATGTTTCCGAAGATAGGGGAACCACACTTGACGAGGCCAGTAAGGAGCAATTAAGATCATTTTGCTCCCCAAGAGAGATGCCTTTTGAATCACTCTGGGAAGGAGAGGAACTGGAGGGAAGGCATACAGCAAGCCGGTGGGCCAAGGATGGACTAATGCGTCCATGGGGCTCTTCCCCGGAGCCGGGGTTAGGGAGAAGAATTCTTCGCACTTCGCATTCAGAGGAGTTGCGAAGAGGTCGCAACACGGAACTCCCCATTCGCTGAAAATCTGACTTGCAACAGTCATATTCAGAGACCATTCGTGAGGAGAGAGAATGGTCCTGCTCAATCTGTCGGCTATCACATTGGAATTGCCCGGTATGTGAGTAGCCACTAGGAAGCGTTTGGTGGAGACTGCCCATTCCCAAACTCTCATGGCTTCTCTGCAAAGAAGATAGGATCTGGTCCCTCCCTGTTTGTTCAGGTACCAAACAACTGACATGTTGTCTGAGTGAACGGCAATTACGCCTTGAGGGAGATAATCGTGAAGGGCTTGAAGGGACAGAAGTACCGCCCTCATTTCCAATATGTTGATATGAAGCATATTCTCTTCCGGATGCCATTTGCCGTGGACTGACCTGCCCAGGGAATGCCCCCCCCCACCCCGTCTGGGAGGCGTCCGTGGTCAAAGTGGCCGCCGGAGGAGGTAGAACAAAGGGTCGTCCCTGATCCAAGTTGGAGGGCACTAGCCACCAGCGAAGGTCCCGTCTGCAAGATTCCGTGATCCATACAAGGTGATTGAGGGGAAGTTCCTGAAAGGACCACTGAGCTGAGAGAAGCCACTGGAGAATTCTCATGTGCAACCTTGCTAAGGGGACTAGAAGAACCGTGGCGGACATGGATCCCAATAGCTGCAGGACCATTCTGGCTGGGGCTTTGGATCTGGGAAGTAAGGCTCGAACTTGAGCTTGTATGGTTTGTATTCTGTCTGTAGGTAGGTAGACCCGCATTTGGTTTGAGTCTATCTCTACCCCTATGAATCTTATTCGTTGAGATGGCAGCAACGCAGACTTTGGCCAATTGAAGGTGATCCCCAAGGGAATTGCCCAGTGATATGGTGGCTTGTAGGCTCCGCAGAAGTAGATGCTTGGAGGTGGCAGTTAGGAGCCAGTCGTCTAGATACGGAAACACCTGTAATCCTAGACTTCTCAGGTGAGCAGTCACGACTGCCAAACACTTGGTGAACACCCTGGGGGCTGTGGTGAGACCAAAGGGCAGCGCACGGAACTGAAAATGACTGCCTCCTAGGCTGAAGCGCAGATGTCTCCTGGACACTTGATGTACCAAGATATGATAATAAGCGTCCTTGAGATCTATGGAGCACATCCAAACACCTTTCTCCAGCAATGGGAGAATGGTTTGTAGGGTGACCATTCGGAACTTGGACTTTCTAACTGAACGGTTTAAGATGCTGAGGTCCAAAATGGGCCTCAAGTCCCCGGTCTTTTTTGGCACCAAAAAGAATCTTGAGTAAGTCCCTAATCCGATCTGGTCTGGACTGTTGGATGACTCCTTTTTGCAGCAGCTTTGAAACTTCTGAGGCTGCGGTATCCCGTTGACTGGGTGGCGGGTCCGGGATTTTTTTGGACTGAGGGGGGGGGGGGTAAGAGAATGGGATGGAGTAACCTCCGGCGATAATCCGAAGCACCCATCGGTCCTGAGTGATACCTTCCCAGGCCTTTAGGTGCTTCGAGAAACGACCCCCGACTGGCTCCGGAGCAGCACAGCCGGGCAATCCCTCAGGGACTATGAAAGGCTGAAGAGCCACGAAAGGATTCGCGATCTCCAGTGTTGCGAGGGCCTCTGCCGCTTCTGGGACGGCGTCTTCCGGAAGAATTTCCCCCTCCTCTGCCTCTGGAAGGGGAACCCTCCTGCTGAGAGGGGTAAGGCTTCTGAGATCTACGGAACCACATTTTCCCTCCTCTTTTAGCCTTGGGATAAGGCCGAAAGGGAGTGGAAAATCGTGCCCCTACGGCAGTCAGAGTCTTACCCTCCTGTTCACAGCAGGTTAGTGTGTCCTTTACCTTTGGTCCAAACAGGGAGGACCCATCAAAGGGGGCGTCGGCAAATGAAGACTTAAAGGCCTCCACGAAGTGACACAGGTGGAGCCAGGCTTGTCTCCGTAGAGCAATGCCCGTACCCGCCGCTCTACTCGCCCCTTCGGCCGCATAAGAAATGAGCCTCATGGACGAGTTCGAAATGGACGACATTGTAGCCAGCTGAGAGCCAACCGTCTGGGCCAGCTCCTCAGGCAGGTTACCCAAGAGGGTATCGGATAGCTCCTTAATCAGATCCCTCTGAAATCTGGTAAAGTGCGTAAGGTAGTTCAAGGACCTCAGTGTAAAGGCCGCTGAACTGAGGGTGCGCTTTCCGTACCGATCCATGCTCCTAGACTCCTTATTAGGAGGATGGACGGACGTGAAGCCTCTGCTACATCTTGCTGGGTAGCAGATGCCACCACCAAAGCATCTACAGCCACACCTTTAGTTAGGAACTCTCTATCAGGGGCCGAGAAATTTGTTCGGACGAGCAGGCACCGGTTCCACAGAGTCTGGGTGTTCCCACGCCCTTCGACAGATCAAATCCAAGAGCTCGTCAAAGGGCGGAGACACCCAGGAGGCGGAGGGCTGAGCCCCGAAGGCCTTCAGGAACACCGACTCATCAGCAGAGGGAGGTTTGGACTGCCAGCCGCCTCGTTGTTTTAGGGCTTCCAGGATTGTCTGCAAAGGAGACATCATCCGAGGACGACTTGGGGGACCCCTCTGCATCATCGAGATCAGTGTCGGATGTCAGAGACTCATCAGGGGAGTCAACGTGCTTCCTCTTGCACGATCTCTTCCTGGGGGGTTCTTCGAAGAGGCTTCAGAAGGACCTCCAGGAGGGAGAAACCCCAGCGGGGTAACCTGAGGCCCGGGGGCTCCGCTGTCTAAGGACAGAGGGACTGCCAACGACCCAGTCTCCGTATGTAGGGAAGGAGCTGGGGAAACCGTGGAGGTAGCCAAGGAAGATTTGGCTAAAGCACTCCTCATAGCCCTGAAGGCGGGACCACCAGAATCCTGGGAGGGTCCCACCTCCGTGGCCACGACAGTGGACGGCACTCCTGCCGCCGACGCACCAAGAGGGAGACTTGGGACCGAAAGCATCAATCCCGAAGCCTCCCCCCCAGGGCCGAAGGAAGAAGTCCGTGTACTGAACCCCGACCCAAGAGCCGGAGTTGGAGCAAGGGTCGGACCCGACCCTAACACCTCCACAGGTTCCACCAGCACCGGCTCCAACGATGCCGAAGCTGTTGGAGGAGGAACCACAGTAGGGGAATGGACCATCGGCTCCAAAGCCAAATGGGCTGGAGCCGAAACCAGCTTTTGGAACACCGGAGACTGGAAGAGTCGAAGGAGCACCCTGTCGATGTCCGAATCAGACATCTTGGATGATCTAGAGGATACCAATCGGGCCCGAACCGATTTCTCCATCGGCTCCGAAAGGACTCAACAACTATCGGCTCCGAGGAAGGTTTCAAGGAAATTTCCCTCGGTGCCGATAAGGACTTCGGCTCCGAGGGGGAAAGTCTGAGCCGGTAACCCTTATCGGCTCCAATATCAGTGGAGCCGATGAGGGTGACCCGCCTCTCGATGCCCCAGACCTCGGCTCCGAAACCAGAGGGGTCGAGGCTGGAGGCATCGAGGCAGACTGTTCCGACCTCGGCTCCGAAGTCCGTGGAGCCGATGGAGAAGTCTGCTTAGCTTTTTTAGCGGTCGGTTCCGACTGACTGGTCGGAGCCGACGCTTTCTTCTTTTTAGAAGGAGACGGAGAGGAAGATAAAGCCTCCTCGAAGGAAGGCTTGATTAATCCCTTGAGGATTAATTTGTTTTTCCTCTCCTGGAGGACTCTAGAAGAGAACGCGTGGCACACACTACACGACTCTTGTAGGTGTTTAGCACCTAAGCAATAGACGCACGAGGAGTGGTCATCCGTTATGGACATTTTAAAACCACACCTCGTGCATTTCTTAAACCCGGAGGGTTTGTGTTCTTTGGACATAACTGCTATGCCACAGAACCTATCTAAGAGAAAAACACTAAACTTTAGTTAAATTCAACAAGTTTAACAAATATATATATATATATATATATATATATATATATATATATATATTTTTTTTTTTTAAACTAAACAGTTAGTAGACAAAAAACGAGATAAAGAGAGTCAAGACCCTCTAACTTAAACGGGTACTGACCCAAGAAAGATACACAAACAGCAAAGTAACAGGGGAAGGCCCCTCTAACTAAAACGGGAAACCTTCCCTGACTAAAAAAATCACGAATTCACCAACAGAAATTCACCAATCACACAAATATAACAACAATAGCTGTTAAAACAGCTTTTGGGTTCAAAGTAAGGAAATTTGTGACAGGAAAAAGCCTAATAAATAGTACTTAGCCCAGCCAACGTTGAGACCACGTCTAAGCTTGTTAGCGGCAAACGAGATCTGGGGGATTAGTGGTGGTGCATCCTGGGATAAAGATAGCTCAGCCAATACGAGGCCTTGCTCTATAGCATAAGCGTGCCGAGTCGGAGCAGAGGGATCGGCTCCGAACCCATCAATACAGAATGTAGGCGAGATAGGATCACATAACATCTAGCACACACACAACACACAGCTATGAAAATAGCTTTTGAAGCAAGAATATCTCAGTAAAAGACAAAAAGTTATACTTAGCCACAGCCAAGAGCAAGACCACGTCTGAGCTATACGAGCGGCAAACGAGATCTGGGAAAAGGGAGCAGTGCAGCATGGGATACCTTCTTAGCCCAGCCAACTGAATAGAGTATGGCTGAGTTGGAGCCGAAGTTCGGCTACGAACCCATGGGTAAGAATGTAGGCGAGATTGGACTACATAACATCGTATGTTATCTCTGTATGTGTGTAGCCCTGAAATGTTTACATTTTTTAAACACTTTCAGAGTCAGTAACTTTTCTGACAGCTGCTGATGGAGTGACTGAGCAAAGACAGCAAAAATTTGGCCAAAAAGCAGTTTTCATAGCATGCAGTCTACATTTTAAGGGGAAAAATCTAAAACAGAAGGTACTCACTTCAAAAGTGTTTTTAGCACTGTATACTTATAATCTGATGAGTAGCAGAGAATGGTTTAAGTGCCTCCAATTATGGGAGCCATTTCAAACCTAAAAAAAATAAGCTGGAAATATGTAGATATGTTACTTATTTGGAAAAACAAAAGACCACTTTGTTTGTTTGCAGGCAAATCTGGAGGCTAAAGTGAACTAGAAATAAAACACAGATAACTAGACTGAAATTAGAGTACCAAGGGGGAAAATGACTGACCTGTGTCATATACACCATTCACTACTGTTGTTTGATAGCTCACTGTCCCTAAAATGAGTTAATGTCTGTGCCTTAGTAAAGGCACATACGTAAATGAACACTTACTATGACTGCCTTCTGACACAGGATTATATGTTAATAGACAGTGCTCAAGTATGCTTCACTGATAAAGTCTGTTGTACTACAACAGTCAAGATCTAATCTTTTGTTTCCAGGAAATCTACTATAAAGTATATTTCTGGTGAGGTCAGAGACCACAAAAGCAGCAGCATCAACAGATATTCAAACAGTCTATAATACCATTTTCTTTACTAGCCAGAAAAAAATACAAAGTGTTTTTAAAACAAATTTCAGTGCAAGCATATGATGGGTTAAAATGTCCAGGACCACTCTGATAGGAGAAAAGTATGCTGCCAATGCACTCTGGATGTGTCAAAAGACTTTTCAAACAGAAATGCTTAAATAAAGTTTAAACAGAAAGTCAACAACACAGTTATACCAGTAAGTTGCTGCATACCTTATAAAAGGCACTTGTGGGCAACTGCACCCAAAACGTATCTAATAGCTAGCAGATTTGATGTAGTGGACATTTTGGAGCTTCCTAAATACTTTCCCTAAAGCACCATGGGGTCTCAATGGAAGCTATACTCTAAAGATATTAGGCTGGCTTTCCTACAAACACTACTTTATCTTATGATATATACATTTGATTTGGCATGAGACAAAATTAAGTGGGGCACTATAGAAATTACGAGTGACTGTATTAGTAAAGTGAATCTGCCAAACAGCTCGCAACACCATACTCCGTACCAATGGAAAGGTATCACAGGTGGATTCTGCAGTCTTCTACTGGTGCACAAAACAGGACAAGATGGATAGGCTGCTTGAGAATGCTAGTAAGAACAAAAATAAATGACCACATGTTGGTATAAACATGCCAAAAAACAAGGGGATGGACACAAGGAGCCGCTATTGCAGTAGTGAGCATTCTAACATTTACTGTTAGAATAAGTTTACTGACAACTGTACTATGTTCAGAATATTTTTTTCCCAACATCTTTATTAAATTTCCAAGTGACAAAGGCAATCCTACATTTATATAAATTAAAAACATACAAAATGAAATCACTTTAGTTGTAAACACTTTATATCACAGACATCATTGAAGCAACTGTAGTTGTAAACATTACTAATCACTTATAAACATTCTAGTTATTGTTCGTTAAGCATTATATAGCTCATTCAAATCCTGCTGCTTAAACTTCATTCCTGCTCTGCATATACTTTTCCCACAATTCCCATTTTTTTCTATGTAGATTGCTCCTTCCCTTTTCTAAAGATCCTAATTCCAGTTGTTTTACCTCAGTTACTATATTCACTACTTCTAGTAAAGTTGTTCTAGACATTGATTTCCATGTTCTAGTAATTGATTTTTTGGCAGCCACCACAACTGGACTCTGCAAGGCTTTACTATGTCTAGGCAACTCCGATTCTGTAGCATAACTCAAAAAAATCATCTCCCCAGTCAGTCCAATCCGCCCACCCAGCATCTCCAACAGAGCGGCCTGCAGAGAATCCCAAAAGTCTCCCAGCCCATCACACCTCCAAAAAAACATGTTCCCAGCTACTTCCCTCTTGCTCATCACACCTCCAGCATTTGCTATCCAACCGAAGAAAAATTCCCTGGAGTCTACTTGGGGTACAAAAGTACCTATGTAAACATTTCCAGGCAAAGATCCTAAATCTTCTAGACTTTGTTGGATATTTGGGATATATATATACATATATATATCCCCCCATTGTCTCTTTGTGAATTGCTTATCCAATCTCTTCCCAACCCTTTCTAAGCTCCTCTGACTGATTCTTGTAATTATCATGCAGTATTTTGTATGCTTTACTAATTATTCCTATTTTAATGGGAGCTTCTGCCCTACATTCTATTAAAAACTCTACCAGTGCTGGTCTTTCATTTAGGAGCCCCCTATTTCTTTCTCTTTGCCTATACTCTGATATCAGTCCTTGATAGGGAAGGCAATCTCTAACCTGCAGTCCAAATAAATGTTTGGCTTCTTCCCATTCTATTACATTTCCCTTTCTAGTTATTTGTTCCCAATATCTTGGTTCCTTTGCCAATTTTCTCCAATAAATTCCAGCCCCCTCTTGCCTATTATTTGTATCCCTGCCCACAGTCAACCCTATTGGCAAAATCTATTTTCTCCATTCTCATACTGGTTTGGTTCTTGGAAAAATCCCTGCTATTTTGTGAATATAACACTCCGTATGATTTTGGTTGTTCTCCTTAGTAGTCTGTATCCAAAATCCCAATCTCTCTATTTCTTGAGCTTCCTCGCTGCATCATCCCTTTCTACCTTGAATTATAGTTTTCTGCCTGTGCTATGTATAAGAGCCTTAACTGTGTTGCTCTAAAATACCCCCTCAAATTAGGTAATCCTAGTCCACCTTACTCTATTGATAGAATTGGCTTAGCCCACATGACCCTTGCTGTCCTCCCTTCACAGATAAAATCCTTCAACACTTTTTAATTGCTGTCCACAATTTCTCCTCCGGTTGATAAAAGTATGCCTGACCTGTGCTAACGGGACTAAAAACATTTTAATGGCTTGTATCTTGGTGTCCATATAACAAAGCTTCCAGTTTCTCAGTTTTTGTATTATCTTCTATTTAGTCTCTTCCAACATATCCTTAGCTGACACCACAGAGTCATTTCTAATCCATACTCCTAAATACTACATTTTATCATGTCCCCATAAATATGGATATTGTTGGACCAATTTGTGAGTACATAATTTATGGCTACTGCCTTTGTTTTAGTTTCATTAATTTTGTATCCTGAGAACATATGAAACTGTCTTAAAATGTTCCACAACACTGTAATGTCTATTTCTCGTTTTGTAATGTATAGAATTACATCATCTGCAGACAGAGCCAACTTTTCCTGACTACCATACCAATTATATCCTTGAATTTTCGAGTACCTTATTTTCTTTGACAGTGGTTCTAAATATAATGCAAATAAAGGGGAAAGCGGACAACCCTGCCTGGTTCCTCTGCTCAAACAGAAATTATCTGAGAGGACCCACCCACTTTAATTCACACCTCCGATCCCGCATATATTCTTCTAATCAACCTTATAATTCTATCAGGGAATGCCCTGCTCATGAAGTCTCTATTATGTTCATAATATTGATCACTGCAGTAGTCTTAGCTATAAAGGCAGACTACCATATAGCTTTGACTGGGGTGAGGAAGGATGAGGGTCTAGCAACCCCTGGAGAACAGTCCTAACAAACCCTGTCCTAGACCTACAGAAAGAGTCTAGTTTGTAGTGCTTAGTAAAGGCATTTACAGAGGAACAAGTTGCTGCTTCTAGAATCCAACCCTTTCCGAAAAACACAGATGAAGCCAAGCCCCAGGTACAATGTGCACTGATCCTACCTAGTTTTGAACTGTTGTGGTAGGTATAAGAAAAGGCACAAGATAGCCATTTGGAAATAGTCTGCTAGGACATACAAAGTTTGGAGAATCATTTCTCCTTCATTTTTAGGGTCTAGAAAGAAGACAGGGACATAGATAGCTTCTATTATCGTCAACTCATAAGAATAAATGAAGGATTAGTTCTTAAGGAAACCCTATCTGTGGAAAATGAGATAAGCTTGGCCTCCCATAACAGTTTGTAATGGAGACGCTCTCCCTGCAGAAGTCACAGCAACAAGGAAAAGTGTTGTCTATGTTAGGAACCTCAAGTCAACCCGATGAGCTGGTTCAAATGGTGCAAGAGTCAATTTTTTTCCAAAACAATACAAAATTAAGATTCCAAGGAGAAGCAACCTGTTTTCTAGGAGGTTTGGTATGCAACAACCCTTTCAAAAACATTTTCACATGTGAATTTATTGAATGAGGGGGATCCATGGGCAGACACTCTGAAATGGCCAACGGGTGTACCTTGATGGAGGAGTAAGAGAAGCCTGCAGATTATAACTTGCACACATAAGAGAACCAGAGAAACACTAGGCTTAAAAGTGTCCTGGTTCTTGTCTAGGCACCAACTAGAAAACGTTTTCCATTAGTCAATACATGACTTTCTAGTCACAGGCCTTGTCTCTTTTAATATGTGCTGCACTTCTTCAGAAAAAAGGTGCCTAAAAGGTATTAATATTCTATCATCGAAGTAGGCAGTTGCAGTTGTTCTGAGCTGGGATGTATCCAACACCCCCCACCCTGTTTGAATAGGTCCTATCTATGAGGAAGCGTGTGGTAATTGCCCTTAAGCATTTCCAAAAGACAAAGTATAGTTGAGCAAGTCTTACTTACCCTGTAATAGCAGATGTTCAAATTCCTCACTGCCTCAATGACATTTCGGGCCATCACCCATGGCAACCCAGTATTGGCCAGCTTTCAAAAGCTCAGACTTCCCTCATTCTCTCTTCCTCTGACAGATGACTGTATGAGCATACCCTGAGAGGGAGGCCTTCAGCTGCAACAGGGAGCGAGTATTCAGGCTTTTCAATTCCACAGAGATATCAAAGTACCTGAAGCCAGAATAGTCTACCCGGAGTAAAGTTACAGCCAAGCACACCACCACATAAAAATCAAATCCACCAACTGAATCAAAGAGGTTGAAATCCACCTCAGCTATCCACAATCTAGGGGGTGTAACATCTACTGTTACAGCTAAGTAGGACATGCACATCTACTGTTACAGCTAAGTAGGACATGCACATCTGTACTATGCTGATCATTCTCACTACCTCAGTGGCTCTTGGGTAGACTGCCAAAGCTTACCCTACTTGAGAGACGGAAGGATAAGGATGTCGGAGCCCCTGGAAAATGGACCTAACAAACCCTGCTCTGGACCTTGAAAAATAATCCAGTCTGTAGTGTTTTGGGAAGGAAAGGACAGAGGACCATTTTTGCTGCCTTCTGAATGTTTCTGGAGTCCATACATTTCCACTGAAGAAGATAAGGGTCTAGAGTCAAGTGGGCATTAACCTTGCCTGGAAGACATTTACTATGGTTGGAGAAAGAGAAAACAAAAGCTTGCTTAGAGACAGGCCAATCTTTTTTAGACCCATATAGGAGGCAAACAGCTGTTCAGCATTCCTAAAGGACTCTGTTCTGTCACAACAGCACCTGAGCTATCTGTATGTATTTAAGGTATGTAGAACCGTTTCTCCTTTGTTTTTTGGATCAGAATGGAATACTAAGAGATTGAGGTCTTGACTCATGGTAAATTCTGAAAACGTTTGGCATGAATGCTAGATTACTGTGCAACACAACCCTGTCCTTGTAGAAAATCAGACAGGGTTGGCCCACCATGAGAAGTCGTAGATGACAAAGTAATGAGTAAAACAGCCTTCCAAGTAATGAAGTGTAAATCGGGTTCATATTACGCTGTCGAACTTTCAAAAGTCTGAACGCTATATGGTCGAAACCATACGTTCGAACTTTCAAAAGTTCGAAAACGTCAAAAAATAAATAAGTAAACAGAAAAAAAACTACCTGACTGTTGTAAGCAGGGGGGCAAGCCCCCCTGCACCCCCCGCTCTTTAAATATACCAACTCTGAGATTGCACGACAGTGCAGTAAAAGAAAATCTTCCTTTTACGCGCTTTACTGTTTCTGAGTGCTCTATCCGAGCTTTTCTGTGCATTTTTGTCTGTTTACAGTTAAAGCATTCTCAAGTCTGTTCCTTGATCTGTTTAAAACTTTCATTTAGTGGCTACAGCTAGGAACTGTAATTTTTCTCACCCATCCTCCCTAGTGTTGTTCTTATACTTGGTGGCTTTGCAGTTGCCTGCCCATACTGTATATTTGATCTGTGACACTCCTCCCAGTCTAGTGTCATTAGTTCACTCAATCTAATAGAGAACATTTGTGAAGGCCAACCCACTCAGATTCTTAACATTGAATTAACTTCTGTTCCAGCTTTCTCCATTTTCAAGCTTGCTTCCCCCCTTTCCTGTGGCAGGTCAGATACAGATTTGCTGTGTCCAGGACTGTTTGTGAGTGCCTAAGCCCCCCCCCCCCCACTTAACTGGGGCTAAACTATTCCTGGCGCCATAAAGTCTGTTCTTCAAAATTTCCCTTGCAACTAACCAGCTTTTTAGTTTTAGCACTCATCTGTTTCTTTGATAAAACTGCGGTGGTGGTGCTGCGGTAGCGGTCGCCTCACAGTAAGATGTTGTCCTGTTCGATTCTCAGCTAGAGCATCTTCTGTGTGGAGACATGCGTGAATGGGCGTACCTTCGTTGAAGGTTGTGCGTCAGGGGCTGGCAACTCAGCACGTAAAAATCTTCTGCCAATCATTAGCAGACTGGAGTTCCGCTGTGGCGATCCCTAACCGGGAAAAGCCGAAAGACTCAACAACTCATCTGTTTCTTTGATCTCAGCACTTGTTCAGAACTCATTGTAAGCACTAAAGTTACAAATTACTACAGCACTCAACTTTCCTCACTTGTCTAGAGGAAAACAGTTTTTAGTACTTAAAAAATAAGCACCAATTCAGGCATGTCTAAAGGTCAGCTCCCGGTGTTTTCTCCTGTCTTCCTGATGAATCTGGGCATCTTGGGACAATGCAGCAATTGCCTATGTACACAAACAACCCAATCCTCCTACCACCCAACACTACGACCTGTGAGAGATGCACTTATATAGCCAAACTGGAAGCAAAGCTCTCTTCACCAAAGACTGGCCTAGACAGTCAAGAGGAGAAGGTAAACACTTGCATCGCATTACACTCATCACATAGTCCCTCAAAACCTACACCACCAAAACACACACACAGAAGCACAAAACACACACCTACATTCGCGGAGGCTCTCAGTACAAATCTGCCCAAACAGAGACCTCCAAAGCAGAAATGCAAGCAACCTCCATCCCCCAACACAAACCAAATGACACACAACCCACATGCTCAGTGTGCCACTCATCTACAGCCCATAAGGCATAACGTACCCAACACTCTAGTCATAGGTGACTCTATAGTCAGGCACACTGATGTTCCACTCACCAGGCTAAACAAGGAAAAAGTTACTGTCAGCTGCCTGTCAGGTGCCAGGATCCGCCACATAACGCACGCACTCAGGTCACTCCACAACAAGTACAAATATGACTCTGTCATTGTCCATGTTGGTGTGAATGACCCGAGACGTACCTCCCTGGACTACATGGAAAGAGACATGGAGGAGCTCTCTGATCTTGTAAGCCCAGGCCGGTATGACCCTAAGCCCTGAGTAGCATCCTGCCATCACCCAGAATGACACCACAGTACAAGGACAAAATGATTGACTAACAACTGGCTAAGCTTCTGGTGTCATTCTAACGGAATCCAGTATCTGTCTGCCTGGGATGACATGATCGACAGACCAGGCTGCTTTGCCAGAGATGGCCTGCACCTGTCGCCCTTGGGATTCCGAATACTGGCAAAGGCTCTTGCCACCCTTATAGTGCCTTTTTTAGGCAAGGTTCAAATGACAAATTCACCACCGTAACAGGTATAAGCAAGCAACATCTGAGGGTAATGCTACTCAATGCTAGAAGTCTAAACCTCAAAATGCACTCACTCGAGGCACTCCTTAAAATGGAGAACACTGACATCTGTGCAGTGACAGAGACCTGGTTCAAAGATCCAGAGAGCACCCCTGCATTACCAAGCTATAATTCATACCACACCTTTCGGCCACCAGACCGAAACACTAAAGGTGGAGGCGTGTCCATATTCATTAAGGATATCCACACCTCCAAGCTAGTTGCTCTGCATAATGCATCCGAGATTATGCAAGTTCAACTAACTCTGGGCAAAACCGCAATCCAGATTTTAGCTTGCTACAGACCCCCCACCATGCCCCAGGATTCCCACTCCTCTTTTCTTGATACACTGGAAAATATTAAGGTACAACCCAACACTCTAATAATGGGTGATTTCAACTACCCTATCATTAACTGGGAAAACTACTCCTGTACCAACTCTTTTGCTCAAAGTTTTCTGGAAATCATCAATTCCAACACCTTGGGTCAACTTATCCACACCCCCACCAGGGGCAGCAATATCCTAGACCTGGTCATCACCAACATGGGTGACCGGTGTTCCACACCAGAGGTCAGCTCCTCGTTGGTCAGATGTGACCACAAGCTAATCACCTTAGACATCCACATCCCGCTTCCACCCCCCATTAGAAAAACAACAGTAAAAAATTTCTCCAAAGCCAACTTCACGCTTCTTAAGACAGAAGTGGCAAACTTCATGACACCCATGCAGATGGACAACAGAGGTATGACTGCTGAATCCTACACAAATGCACTTTATAAGCACTTACATGAGTGCATGGATCGTGCTATCCCTAAAAGAACCAAGATGCTATCCTTCAAAAAAAGGAAGCCAATTTGGTGGTCTTCTGCCATAAACAAACTCTACAACAGAAGAAAGAAACTGTTGCAAAAAAGAGTAAAATCCCACGATTAGAGGAACTCCCTGGTCAGCCTCAGTAAGAAGCAGAGATCCCTCATAAAATCCTCCAAAGCTAGTTATGAAAACAAATTTGCCACTGATTCTAAAGACAACCACAAAGCATTCTATAGCTATGTCAAAAATCTCAATGGCAACACTCAGATCTGCTCTGAGTTACAGCACAATGACACTAAATATACAGAACCAACTGATACTGCCAACATCCTGGAAGATAGGTTCAGTGCTAACTTTACCCCCCTCTCACCACCCTAAAGGGCCCATCTTTATACCGGAAGAATGCAAAGTTCCTGTAATCATGGCTGCACAGGTAAAAACCTCACTCTCCAAAGCCAAGAACACAGCATCCATGGGACCTGACAACATCCCACGCTGCCTTCTACATTAACTACAGAATGAACTGGCACCCCACCTAAGTACCATGTTCAATCATAGCCTCACCTCAGGCTTTGTGCCCATTGAATGGCGCACTGCAACAGTTATCCCACTCCACAAAGGGGGGGCCACAACAGACCCCGGGAACTACCGCCCCATTAGCCTGACGAGCCTTGTCTGCAAGGCCATGGAACGTATCATCATGGAACTCAAAGACATGGGAGATCTCCAAACTCTGGATCCCACACAGTTTGGGTTTGTAAAAGGCAGATCATGTCTCCTAAACCTTATAGACTTCTTTGAAGTAGACACCAAAGCCATAGATGAGGGTAAGGTGGTTCACACAGCCTATCTAGATCTCACCAAGGCGTTCAACACCATCCCCCACTCTGGAATTATAGATAAACTCACTAAACTAGGTATAAATCCCTATGTCACAAAGATGGATTGCCAACTGGCTTACTGACAGAACCCACTCTGTGAAAGAAGCAGACTCCAAATCAGACTTCAGACCAGTGACAAGTGGAGTACCACAGGGTTCAGTCCTGGGTCCTCTCCTGTTTGGTATCTACTTCTCTGAAGTACAGGCCAACACAGAAGGTCTTTGGCTAACTAAATTCACAGATGACTGCAAACTAGGAGCCATAATCGAAACTCCTAACAATGTGGACATCCTACAAAAGGGCCTCACTGAGACAGATGCCTGGTGTCAAAGACATGGTCTTAAACTCAATGCCAAAAAGTGCATTGACATGTCATCCCCTTTGGTAAAAACTCTGTACCCATGATCTACCACATAGGCGGTAGTCTACTTAACACCGAAAGTGTGATAAGAGACCTTGGGACACAGGTAGACAGTAGTCTCTCCTTTGATAATCACATCGCCACAGTGGTCAGGAAATCCTTCTACGTGGCACACCATCACAAAAGCTTTCTCATCTAGAAAAAGAGAGGTCATTGTTCCCCTCTACTCACCACTCATTAGACCCATTATAGTGTACAATGCCCCTTTTGGTATGTACCTCACAAGACATCTACAACAACTGGAAAGGCCACAAAAATACCTCACAAAGAGGATTACTGGCCTCAAACAGATGCCTTATGCAGACCGTCTCAAAAAACTCCAGCTTTACTCCGTCGCATATCGTCTACTCAGAGGCGATCTCTGCCTAACATACAAAGCTATGTCAAACCCAGAGCTGTTGGACATGCTCCACTTAAAGAAATCCCAATCCCTCCAAGCTACACGCTCTAGGGACCTAAACCTTGTCACCACAATAAACAGAACATGCTGGAGGGATACATTCCTGTCCCAGAGACTTCCTATACTCTGGAACAGACTACCTATCTATGTCAAAGAGAGCTCCTCATTAGCACTCTTCAAGAAAAATCTTGATGACTGGATGGGTAATGGGAAATTCACCCTAGGGATCACTTCTGTGGTTCTGCTTGACAGGGGCACAGGAAAATAATTTTCTTGGGTGGCGAAAGCCAGGGTACCTTTTTGCCTAGGCTTGTATAGGCCCTAAAACCAATAGCATAGTACCTACCTATGAATGGAAATCCCCGTTCAAACTTTTCCAAGTTCGAACATATGGGTTCGACAACATGGTGTTTGAACTTGTTACAGTTCGACAACTTAATATGTATCCGTGTACATCAGCTTGAAAGGCAGATTCAAAAGAAGGTATTCAAAGTGCATCTTGTGGCCATCTTAGTTTGCCTGCCCATGGATCCCCCTCATCTCATTTTGTGGTCCAACTCTATTTCATACAAATATTTCAAACCCGGAGGGGTCAAAACTCTTTTGGGACCTCTGTTACTGGCTAGCCACCACCAAGAAAACCTCTTCCACTTGCAAATGTAAGATTTTCTAGTCTCAGGTTTTCATGCCTCCTTAAATATCTGCTGCACATCCTTGTGGAAAAAGTGCCTAACATATATTAAAATACAATGAAGGCTATCAGGTGAAATTACTCTAAGATGGGGTTTGCCATTTGTCCCTGAGGTTGTGTAAGCAGCGTGTGGTAATTGTCCTCTAGCAGCTCCATTAAAAGGGAGAACCAACTTTGGCTGGGCCACAACAGGGTTACCACAATGATCTTTGGTAATTCGGTCTGAATCTTTATAAGTACTTTGGGAATCACTGGAAAGGGTGGAAATGCATACAGAAACATCCCTGACCATAAGAATGATACAGCACTGAGCACGGTTGAAAGGATGTCTTGAACAGAATTTTTTCAGTTATCTGTTTAGAGAGGAGGTGAACACATCTACTTGAGGTGTTCCCCACATCCAGATCAAGTCCTGGAAGGCCTGTAAATTAAGCTTCCAATTGTAAGGGCCTGTCTAGGATCGGATAGTCTACATCTGCTGCCATGCTTTGCTCTGATGGAATGTACAAGCTTAGAAGACTCAGAGAATGCTGCAGGGACAGCTCCCAGGCCACCACTGCCAACCAGCAAAGAAGGTATGACCTTGTACCCCTTGCTTGTTTAGGTACCATATCACAGTAGCTGTCGTCTGTGACAACTAGAACAGAACCCAGAGTCTATACATAGTGAAGAATTTTTATGGCATGAATTACTGCTAACATCTCTTTCACATTTATGTGCTTTGACATGTCCTAAGGACCCTACAAGCCTTGCACTTGAACTCTCTTGAGCACTGCTCCCCACGCAAAACCCGAAGAGTCCATCTGGAAAGATTGGACTGGAGTCTGAAGAGGGAGGGAGAATCCTGGATTTAGACACAGTTCATCTGTCCAAAACTGCATTTCCCATTTCACAAATCCCAGTCAAGTATGGAAATCCAAGAGATGAAGATATTGGGTCCAACAATTCTTCAGATACCATTACATTTTCCTCATGTGTAGTCTGGCTAGTGGTATCATGAGGATCTCTGATGCCATGAGATCTAGTATTTTGTGGAACTCTTGCTAAGCCCACATCTAGAAGACAGAAATCCAAGAAAATGTCCTCACAAGTCAGAACGTTGTCTTCTGGCAGGAAAGCAATCCTTTTTACTGCATCTATTCAACACCTCAGGAAAACAATTTGTTGAGAGGGTATGAGGAAGGACTTTTGAAGGTTCAATCCAAGCCCAGGTGGGAAAGAAGGTATGTAACATTGACTAAGGACTCCAACCACCTCAATACAGAATCTGTACAAGTCAGCAAGTCATCTAAAATATGGAAAAATGTGGATGTCTAGGGTTCTGCAGCTCAAAGGGTAATGCTGCAAACTGATAACGCAAGTCAGAGACAGTAAATCTCTAACACTGCCTAAAAGTGAGAGCAATAAGAATAAGAGTCTTTGAGACCCAGCGTCACCAAGAAACAGTGGTCTGGAAGCAATGCTAGGGCCATGAGTATTTTGAATTTCGGAAGTTTTAAAAAAAAGGAGTTTAGAAAACAAATCTAGGATGGGTCTCCAGGAGTGCTCCTTTTTTTGGTAGAAAAAAAATTTGGAGTAAAATCCTTTACCTTTATGTATAGCAGGCATTGAATCTATGATCCCTGCTTCCACAGCGTAATGGAGTAGTGAAGGAAACTGCTCTGTCTGGTCTACTGGGTATTGGGAACTCCCCTGAAAGGGGGAACATTTTCTATCCACTGCCAAGTGTAAATTATTCGTGGAACCTATTTGACAGACTACCTGAGGCCAGGCTGCTGGGTTGAGAGAGAGCCTGGGAAAAGCAAGAAGAGAAGGAAAGGCGGGGGGGTACAGGTGCTCTGTGACTCAACATAATCATTCCTTTGTGGTGGTGGGGTTGATCCTTTTTCAGAAAGGAATGCCTCTTGTTTGGTTTCAAAGAATTATCTTCATCCCATTTACCTTCAGATCACTAGCTTTTGTTTGGTTGATATTTTTGTTTCTTCTGGCCCTTGAAGAAAGATGCCTTGTTTGGGGAGAACTTGGGTACATGAAAAATCCTAGATACCCCCATGGATTAAATTTCCTCGATCATCCTACTGTTTGAAAATCTGTGTAACAGAGGGTCCCAAACACCAGTTCAGAACTTAATGGTGCATTCAAAATTTTGGCTTTTAAATCATCAGAAAAGTTCTAATTACATAGCAAAGCATACAGTCTTAATACAACAGAAGCAGCATCATTTTTGAGACTGACTGCACCTTCAAACACACCTCTCAAAGCATATTTCAAAAACTGAGCAAATTACAAAATTTCATTCGCAAGACTTTTGCTCTGCTGGTAAAGATTTGGCAAAATTATCCAAATTGTACACACGCTGTAAAATAAATTATCAAGACTATATGTGGAAATGTAACACTCTAAAAGATAGACCACTAAAAATAGACATCCTTTCGCCCTGAAGATCTAATCTTTTTCCCTCTTTATAGGTTTCTAGGCAAGTACAAACTTAGCTTCCCTTGTGGGTCATTTTAAGCCTAGCCAATATGCACTCTAAACAACCTACCCCATTTGGTTATAGATTGGCCTTACCCTTCCCATGTTCGATAATTATATATTACTAAAAAATAAAAATAACTGGGATTATCAGGAGGTGTTGGATTAGATGAAGCCAAGGACGTTTTATTTGAGGAGGCAGCTGGGAAGACTGCAGGTGGGTCAGCAGTCCAATGAAAGGAGACACTGTATTTTCTCTGAGACTTTTTAGGAAGAGATTATGGTGTCCTGCAGGCAGGCTTATAAACATCTTCCAAGACCAGTAAGAGAAGGAGGGATAGCCACAGAACTGGCCATCTTGTCCTCTGTAAGGTCACAGGTTACTAGGCTAGCTGCCCTAGAGCCTTTACAAGCTTAGCCATGTTAATCCCAAGTATCCCCATTTGTTCTTTCTGGGTAGTTTGCAGAATGAATTTATGCACAGAGGAGGTCTGTGACCAACACTGGCTACCCCTGTCCACAAGGGTCATGGGTGCTATCCCATGGACAAATCTATGGTCTCACATTCAATTATCTAGGTTGCGTATGAACAGTCAGTAAGGAGCTTTGTTTTATGTGAACAGAAAGTCTATTTCAGAGAAGTGGCAGTGTCTGGGAGATGTACCTGTCTCTCCAGCATGTTCTGTTAATGTCAAAAATTATACTGAAATCCCCACAGTGAGCGACTCTTGTGCCATTTCACTTGCAGAGGTGCAGCATTTCCATTAGAACAGGGTTGGAGATTGCCCTATAGGCCAGGCACAAATCATCTCTCAGCAGCCTATAAGATACAGAGTAAAGTGACTGGGCTTTCAGCATGTCCATGCAAGTCATAGTCTGGAGTGCCAGTATTTTCTTAGTGAGAAACCTCTGAAGTCTCTCCAGCTTCTGCAGGTATCTGGTGAGGTACATGCAAAAGGGTGCATTATGCTCTATTAGTGACGACTGATGATGGTCAAGTACAATGGAGTTATAACATCCCTTGACCTGGTTACTATGCCCTTGCTTATGAGGTGCACTACATAGACGGCTATTCTTACCACTGTGGAAACTTGGTGGTCAAAGTTCAGATTGCTAACAACATGTGTTCCCAAGTCTCACACCACTGGGTTGGAACACAGGCAGGTGTTGTCAATATTGTAAATTGTAAGGAATTTAAGTTTGCCAAAGGAAATAATACATTTGTTTGCATTTAGTTTCAGACCATGGCTTTGACACCAATCATTTATTTGTGTTAGCCCTTCTGGTAATATGTTGACACCACTGGGGGATTTAATGACTGCTCCCAGTTTTTAATCATCAGTGAACTTGGTGAGCCAAAGGCCATCTACTTTGGCCTGGACTTCTGAGAAATAGATGCCAAACAGTAAGGGGCACAGCAAAGACCCCTTTGGTACTCCACTGGTGACAGGTCTACTGCTGAAGGAATGTTCTGCAGCAGAGCCAAATGGCTACCCATCTAGTAACGTAATAGTTAATCCCTATCTGGGAGAGTTTCTCAACGATGCCCAGAGTGAGGAATTGTGTTGAAAGCTTTGGCAAGGTTGAGATAGGCAGTGTGCACCATCTTTCCTTTGTCCATGGCTTTGTTAACTTTCTCAAAAAGTCCACCAGGTTTAATAAGCATGACCTACCCTTAATGAAGCCAAACTGTGTTGGGTCCAGTGTTTGGAGGTTGCCTGTGTCCTTGTTGTTAAGGTCCATGACTATTCATTCCATGGCCTTGCAGATGAGGCTGGTTAGACTTGGGGTTCTGCAGTTCCCAGGGTCAGTTGATGGCCCCCTTTGGGCAGGAGGATTACTGTTGCTGTTCTCCAGTCTGCAGGAATACAGCCAGTTCCCAAGCTATGATTAAAGAGAACACCAAGTTGATCTGCTAAGTCTTGTTTGATTACTTAGCAAACAATCTGGTATATTATCTGGTCCCAGTGAGGCCGTGCTTTTGGCCTTGGTGAGTGCAGAGATGACCTGTTATCTAGAGATGAGCACATGGCTGGTGTCAGGTATGCCTTGGCATATGGTAGATAGGGATGGGGGCGGGGGTGAAGTTTGCTCTGAATCTGTCAGCTAGCACATTGGCGATATCTTCTGATGTAGTAGGAGTGATCCCATCTATAAGCAGTTCAGCCCATAGCTGGGCATTCCCTTTTAGACTTTGGATGTAGTTAAAGAATGCCTTATGATTATCCTTGGCTAGGGATGCAATTTTAGTTTCATAATTTGCTTTAAAAGATCACATACCCTTGTCTAGCTTTAGGGTAGTTCCCGACTGCTCCCAAACAAAAATATCATTAAATCTAGCAATAATCTAAGGAAAAGTGAACACTTGTTTGGACTTAAGCTCACGTTCACCTTCTGAAGAACAAGAGTGACTGGACTATGTAAACTAGGAAATCACCACTGCACTGATAAGATTCCTCATCATTCTCTGAAACAGAAAGTTCTCTAACCAAACTAGCACTGCAGCCACTTATGGGAACACACACACCTGAATAAGATGTCTGCAAAACATTTACTCAATGAAAGAGCATCAGCCTTATAAACAGCTATAATTTGATTATTAGCTGTATGATGAAAAGTTTTGTTTCTTTTTCTTCTGAACTTCACTACTAGATAAGATATTTGGGGATGGAGTATACTATGTCTGGCAAGGGGTCCCCTACCCCAGATTACTCCTGCACTTAAAAGGCTTGGTTCTCCCATACCTACACCAGGTACTGGAGCAGCAGCAGCAGAGGATGCGTCTAACCCCAAGCCATAGACCCCTAGCAAATCTACACTAGGGTAAGATGGAGCAAAAGGTATGTGGTCTGCAAGCCAAGCAGTGACCCCAACAGAATCACTAATCATAGGTTGAGGCATATTTTTATTATTTATTTTTTTTCTTTTTAGATGCAACCAAACTTGATGGGGAGGGGTACCAGAGTTAGAATCCATCAAGTCAGTGGGAGAGAAAGTAGTTGTGTAAAATCTTACCATAACCATAGATGTCCTTCTCTTCCATGTTGCAATATTCTAAACTTGTTGAATCCTCCGCCTGAGGCGACCCAAACGTCTGGCCCATATACAAAAGCTTAGCCTGGCTGCTGTATGGTGCATGGGACGTCTCACGTAGGTACCATAAACCACGGTCCATAAACGTGATGTCCACATGTACAAACCTCAAAACTGAATGCCCCAATTGGACAGTAGTCTAAGGGAAGCTGATCAGGATGTCATCCAGGGAGGGAAAGATAAATGAAGAGAAGATGTAGACATCTTAGTGGGGGTAGGAGGGAGGGATATGAATACTGCAACATGGAAGAGAAAGACATCTGTTGTTATGGTAAGATTTTACACAACTATTCTATGCCCTTCTATTCTCATGTTTTAGCATTCTAAACATGAAGGACAGTACCAAAGCTCAGCATGTGTTATGGGTGGTGGCAGAAGAACCTTTTATGAAATCAGGCAGGATGGCTTTTGCAAAGCCTGCCCTAGGCCTTGGAGATACAGTGCAGCTTGTAATGTTTAATGAAAGTGTGGACTGAAGAACACGTGGCTGCCTCCAGGAGAGTGGCATTATCTAAAGCTTTGAAGAAAGCCTCTGAGGACGCCACTGCCCTAGTAGAGTGGGTGCCCAGTGCAGGGAAGGCATTTGCCATGGAAAGAGTAGCAGAAAGTAATAGTGTTGAAAATCCAGGAAGAAATTGTTTGTTTGGAGACAGGTTTCCCCAGATCCCTGGGATGAAATGAAAAACTGTTTAGACTTCCTGATATTCTTAGTCTTGTCCAGGTGAAAATCTAAGTTGCCTATCAATGTTAAAGGAATGGAGCACTCTCTCACTGTCATTATGTGGAGAAGGAAAGAAGGTGGGCAAGTCGATGGACTGATTAAGCGAAAGTTCATTGACTACTTCAGACATGAAGGATGGGTTTGTGCAAGAGAGACCCTATCCTTATGATATATCAGGTACGGTGGGATAGCCATGAGTGTCTGTAGCTCAAACTCTCCTAGCCAAAGTCAGGGCTAACAGAAGCACTGTTTTCCAAGTGCACATCTTCAGGGAGGCTGACGCTGCTGGCTCAAAAGGTCCAGTGGTGAGTTTTTCTAGAATGTAATTGAGGTCCCAAGGAGGGGGAATGGGTTTTCTTGGTGGTCTGACATGGAGCACACCCTTAAGAAAAAGCTTTACCTTTAATCTGGAAAGCAAAGGCGGACTGAGAGGTAAGAGGAAATAGCTCACAAATGGACTTTCACAGAGGAATCTGAAAGTTATTTCTTAAGTAGTTTACACAAGTAAGACAAAACTAGAAGTACATCTGCCTGCAAAGGATTTAGTTGTTTGTGAAGACACCCATTGGACAACCTTTTCCATTTAGATAGGTAGGATCTTCTAGTAGTGGGTTTCCTGGCCTCCTGCAGGATCGAAAGCACGTCCTCTGAATAAAAGTGTCTAAAAGGGATCATAAGTTTATCACCTACAGGGTCAATTTGAGGGTTTGCAGGTGTGGGTGGATGAGAGATCCCTTCTGTTGTGTGATGAGGTCCACCTTGTGAGGTAACGTGGAGATTTTGGCTAGTGAAAAAAGAAGGGGGAACCAATGCTGCTTTGGCCAAAAGGGAGTCACCAGCAAGAGTTTGGGAGGGTCCTGTTGAATATTCAGCAGGACTTTCTGTATGAGAGGGAAGGGTGGATGCATAAAGAAACACCCCCTTCCAGAAAATCGAGAATGGTTACCTTCCACACCTGAGGAGAGGGAGTCCTTGGGCAGAATAGCTGTAGTTGTCTGCTCTGAGAGGAGGCAAACAGATCTATTTGAGGTCTACCCCACTGGTGGGCTATACCTTGAAACACATCCCTGTGCAAAATCCATTCGTAGTTCAGAGATATTGACCTGCTGAGAGCATCTGGCTGAACACTGTTTTGTGATAGAATGTAAACTGCCTGCAGTGTTAGCTTGGACAGGGTGGCCACTTCCCATGCTTCGATAGCCGGCCTGCAAAGTAGGTAGGATTTTGCCCCCCTGTTTGTTGATGCACCACACAATCCTGTGAAGATTTTTAAAGATCCTGGGTGTATGAAGGAAGGAATGTCTTTACGGTTAGGATAAGGGCAGTCATTTCCCTGATGTTTGCGTTTTTTTTCCCTTTGATAGCAGTCCCACTGTTCCTGAACCTTCAGACCTTTCATAGTTGCTCCCATCCCCAGATATGATGCATCTGTGTACATCTGTTGATCCGCAGGGAGAGGTTGTAGAGGCAGTCCTGGATTCAAGTAAACTTGCTGGATCCACCAATAAATCTCTTCCTTGAGACATGGAAGAAAGGGAATCTGAAATTCTAATGGGTGGGCATGTTGGGACCAACCATTCTTCAGGTACCAACTCATGTGTAACCTGGCTACGGGCAGCATAGGAAGTATGGCTGCCATGAACCCCAAGAGGCATAGAATCTCCCTGGCCAAAATGCTGCTGGCTAGGAGTAGGTTCTTGAAGTATGAGGTTAAAGATGTGACCTTTTCTGAGGGGAGGAAGGCCTTCATCAGATCTGTCTTTATTCTGTACCCCGATCTTCTGAAGGGGTCAGGGTGGACTTGAGCTGGCTGGTGAAGCCCAAGGCTTCTAGGAGGGAATGGTGAATAGTAAATACTTTCAGAGGGTATCTGGGTGATTTGCCTGGATAAAGAGATAGTCCAGGGTAGATTTGAACACCTTTTGTTCTACAAAAGGCTACCGCCGGAGCTAGGCATTTTGTGAATACCCTTGGTGCTGTGGACAACCCAAAAGGCAAGGCAGTAACTGATAATGCAAGGACTGCACAGCAAAACATAAGTATTTGCGGTAAGATGGGTGAAATAAGGATGTGAAGATGCGCATTCTTCAGGTATAAAGTGGCCAGATAAGAACTGGGGAGTCAATAGTGAAAGAAAAGTTTGAAGGGAGAGCATGTGAAAGGTGGGAACATGGAGAAAAGGGTTTAGGAGGGATAGGTATAGGATGGGGATCCATGGTCCCTTCCTTTCTTTGGACTAAGAGCAGCCTTGAATAAAACCCTAGGCCTTCCAGTCCAGGTGGGAACATATGAATTATGCTCTGATGGATCAGATCTTGAATGACCTGTGGGATGAGGTGAATTTGGTCCTTTACAGGATGTGGG
The DNA here is from genome assembly GCF_019279795.1 of Protopterus annectens. Classification (NCBI taxonomy): domain Eukaryota; kingdom Metazoa; phylum Chordata; order Ceratodontiformes; family Protopteridae; genus Protopterus; species Protopterus annectens. The sequence goes on from NC_056743.1 coordinate 671,347,425, forward strand.
ATTTCTTTTGGGATGGGTTTTTCTTTCCATGTCAAAATATCCTTTTTCCACTATTGGCAAGACCCAGTTGTCTGAGGTGATGTGTTGCCGCAGGGGAAGACAGTGGGGGGTGGGCAGAAAGGGGGAGATTGCTGGTAGGGGTCTGACAGTCAAGCATTGTTGGGTCTGTCAGGAAAGGGCTATCTAGCAGTATATTGTGGTAAGGTATGCCTGGCAAAGGATGATGTCCTGGCATCTTTTCTTTGTTCTGAAGAGGGTGGTGCGGAGGCCATCCAGACAAAATTGGTTTGGCAGGGTAGTTTCTGTGAAACGTTGGCACTGATGATAGAAAGAGATGCTTAAGGTCCTGAAACTCTGCTTTTCTCTTGCAGGGCCATAAAAATCTCTGCTGTTTACCAAAAAGAAAACTGTTATCAAATGCAGCATCCATGATTTTACCTTTAAAATCATCAGGCAGAGGTTGTAACCAAGTCAGAAGTACCTCCAAAGGACAGAAGCAAAGGAAGCTGATCTAGATGATGCTTCTGCAACATCATAGCTGGATTTTATGGAGTGCCTAATGACTTGTTTAGCCATTGAGAGGGTACAGGCAACCTGTGCTTTACTGCAGGAATAAGGAGCAGAATTGAGTTGGTCTAAGGCCTGCGATATTAGAACCAGGACATATTTTACCATATGAGTTTGGTGGTTGATGGCTCTGAAGGCCAGGGTTGAAGATATATAAATTTTCTTCCCTAACTTTGTCCATCATTTTGTTGTCTTTATCTGATGGAAGCAAATAAGAGGGTATCTGTCTGGATTGCTTATCTTTTGCATCAACTAAAAGTGGCTTAATGAGAAATGTGCAGTTGTCAGGTACTTTACAGAACCTGTCTGGTCTCTCTGGTGCATGTGGCTGGGAATCAGGAGCTTTGGAGGATGTGGTAAATGCATCCAAGCATGCAGGGATGACTGGAGGGATGGCTGAGGGAGAAGGGGATTTCCAGCTGGAGAAGCTCAAAATATCTTTTTTGAACGTCTGTCATTTTAGTAGAATCCCACTTTAAATACTCCCTCATTTTGGTATTTGTTTCCCCAAAAGTAATGTCTTCTGGTGGAGAATCACCTTCTAGGGAGTCCTGTTCCAGCGAGCAGTATCCTAAGAAGGAGGCCACTTATGAAGTATAAGAAAGGGACTCAGAGGATGAAGAGGAACATTCCTCTTCTGGAGTTTGACACAAGGGCCCGAAGGATGCAGGCCAGGGACTCAAGGCTTGCAGAGCACACGGGGTCTGTGAAGTAGCATGCCTATGGACCATGAAGGTCTGGAAAAGGGATTGGGAAAATGCTTGCTAATCCAGGATACCCTCAGAGAAAGCAAACAAGTGTTTAGTTTTTTGGCTTCTTTTTGAGTGAAGGCATCTTAAGTCGGGTCTGAGGAGGCGCAGGCCTAGGATCCAAGGACATTGTAGGAATTGAGGAAGTATCCTCGGTACTGGAAGCTAGTAAACATTCAGGTGAACCTGGTCCCCATCCCCTGCCACTGGAAACATCTGTGGACGTGCCGGTCAGAGAAACTAGTGCGGTGTCCAAAACAGAACCTGCCACAGTCGCCAAAGCCATCGGACGTACCTCAGCCCCTAGATTAGTGGTTGGCAGGATGTCCAAATCTGGAGGTGCAGGCACTTTTTCAGGCTTTGAAACTTTGGCCTTTTTCTTAGGCGGTTTGTCCGATACACAGAGCATTGCGTCCATGCCCAAGGCTAGTCTTTTAAGGCATTGGTTCTCAACGAAGAAATTAAGGGCCTCTAGATGGCTGCGTAGGGTCTTCGGAACAAAAGACTGGCAAACAGAGCAGGATTTGTAGTCATGGGAAGGTCCTAAGCAAAAAAGGTAGAGGTTGTGACTGTCTGTGTGGGATTTGACATCCACACTTACATTTTCCCTTCCTAGATGACATGAACAGAATCAGCTAACAATTAAGCAAAGGACAGCAACCAGAACTAGAAAAAAATAAATGTTCCCCAACGGGATACTTATCTTTTCACATGTCTTTGGCACAGAGCAGATAAGGCGAGCTGAGGTTTGACTGGTGGCAGAGAAGTTCTGAGGTCTGTGTGTGCAGACGTCACACTTATGGCCCACGGTTTATGGTACCTAAGGGTGACGTCCCACACACCAGACAGGCTAAGCTTTTGTATATGGACCAGATGCTTGGGTTGCCTCAAGCGGAGAATCCCTCATATTTAGAATACTGCAACATGAGAATAGAAGGTCATCAGCCAGATAATAAACTGACAGTACTGGATAATTTATCACAGCAAGCACTTAAAGTTTCTAGTAACAAGTATGTCTCTAGAGAGCTAAACCCTGCCAGACTGTGCTATCATAACAAAAGACTGAAATGTGTTTCTTTTACAACTGAAAAAAGAGGAATAATTTCCAGCACACAAAGTCCAAACACTAAAGCAACCAATGTGCCAAATCAGTGTAAAGAAAATTAGCTCCACACACTAACCATGTTAAACTGCCATAAAATAAAGATTAATAGCAATTAAACACTATTTTCTTGTCAGAGAGTAAAATCTCCAAAGTACATTCAATGACTTCGGCTGCAGTAAAATTGTGATACACAAAGTTACGTACTTACTTTAACAATAGATCTATCTTGTCTGCTTCTGTCCTTCCTCAACAGATAGGTCCAAGGATCAGACTTTGGACACTCCAAGACTTTGGATCCCAAACTCAGGCTCCTCCCCTTATACATAACCTCCTGTAAAGCCCAACATTACCTCAGCTAAAGTTTGGATGACAGAACAAAATTTACCATCTTTGTAATAAAAAGAAGCAACAATGCTATAAAGGGTCACCCAAAAGATTATGAATGCTCAGTAACTGATCTGAAGCTAAGTGTACTTGAAGGGGTTTTAGAAAAGGTCAGTCCAGTCAACCAGGATAAAAGAACACGTTCTATAATCAAGCAGGGAGATGGGAAGGGAAAGGTCTATCATTAGGTTAGGTACATAACTTTTGTACCTGATTTTGCCTCTTCCATCCGTTCCTCAACAAATGGGCCAGAGTCCCCCAGCTAATATAAACCTTTGGTGCATTCATGAGACATACTCCACATGATGGCTGAACCAAAGGCTGTCATGCCTCTGGAAAGTAAATCCAATTTATAATGGGATATGAAGGTATGAATGTTACACGTTACGGCTGGCACACAAATGTCATCAATAGATGCCCTGGAAAAAAAAAAAAGTCTGTAGAGGTTGCTACAGACTTACTAGAGTGAATTTTGACAGGCTTAGTTAAAGGTAAGCTATTTTTATTCTATACATGAGTTATGCAAGCAGACAACTATCTGGATACAGTGACTTTGTAAACATCACGGCCTGGTTTAGTTGCTGAAAATGACACAAAAAGCTGATCAGACTTCCTGAACAATTTTGTATGGTGAATGCAAAAACAAATCTGCCTATACACATCCAATAAATGTATCATGTTATCTTCCTTTCTTAGAAAACTTCAGGAAGAAAACCAGAAGATTAATGCTTTGATTTAGTCTTGCTTTTGTAGCTCTCATTGGTAAAAAAAGAATGGGTTTGAAGGTAAACTATTTTTGATAGCAATTACTTTTCCAAAGATGGTGCCAGAGTTCCAGGCCCTTTCATGTAAAACTCTGTACATTATTTTCCATAAGAACATTGTTTTCCATGCCATGTAAGAAACTGGAGCTCCGCTGTGGCTGCAGGCTCAAAAGGAGGTTGACTTAGTGCTTGAAGCATAACAGTAATATCCCAAAGAGGAGATGGATCTCTACACGGGGATCTGAGAAAAAAAAACACCTCTCAAAAAGGCCTTGGATAATCTGAGAGGCAATGGGCGGCAGATTCCCTACAACGTGAAAACTGGCATTAGCTGCTAAGTGGACTTTAGACATTGGAATGACTGGTACCTTTTTGAAAGATTGGCTAGAAGATCTAAGACCACCAGAAGATGTAACAAAAAGAGGATCTAAATTTCTTTCCATAGCCCAAAGACAGAACCTCCTTCACTTGCTTTTGTAAATCTTCCTAGTTGACGGTCTTTGACAGAAAGTAAGAATAAGGATAACTTGGGAAAAAAGCCTGGCATGACTACCAATCACTGAAAGTGAAGAACCCAAGCAGTTAACTTGACGGTGTGAATACCAGAAGAGGCAGGCCAGATGGGTGAGAAAGGAGATCCTGACTGGTATCAAGCACCTGTGGATGGTGTTTCAAATGAGGCCAGAGGTACAGGGAACCAAACCTGTCAAGGCCAAAATGGGGCAATGATGATCAGTCTGGAGAAAATATTCCATGGGAGGAGACAGAGAAAAGGTTTAAAGCAAACCAGGGGGTCAAGGGTGGATCACAGCATCCCTGGTTATTCCTCTTCTAGGGGGATGAGGGCAAAGAACATACTGCATTTGGTATTTTGGAAAGAAGCAAACAGCACGGTTGTTCCCAGCGAAGAAAAATTTACTCTGCCACCTTTTGGTTGAGAGATCAGTTGTGAGGCAGGAGGATGGGTCTGCTCAAGCTGTTCGCTAAAACAGTGGACATCAATGGAATGTGCATTGCTAGAAGAAAATGAATGGAAGATATCACCCATTGAAAAACCCTCATGGTTTCTCAACATAATGGGTAAGATCAGGTTTGCCATTGCTTGCTGATATATCAGACTTTTGACATGTTGGTTTGGCTAGATGTCAGCCCTTGAGAGAGGGCATCATGAAAGGCCTGCAACACTAGGGGGATGGTCTTCATCTCGAGAATGCAGACATGGCGATTGGCCTCAGAAGGGGACCATGTCCCCCGGACCGTCTTTCCTCTGTAGGACTCCTCCACCCTAATAGGGAAGTGTCTGTGGTTACAATGGCTTTGGGCTAGGGAAAGCCCAATGGGCAACCTTGCACTACTGTAGGATATGTGAGCCACCAGTGGATTTGAATCTTGCAAATGTTAGTCAGATATACTGGGAAATGCATTGGTTGTAGTCAGATGAATCCAGTGGATTGTGAGGATCCACTGTAGTAACATCTGGCGAAAGGGGCTAAGGTGATGGAGGCTGATGCTGAACCCAGTAAATGGAAGACTATTCTTCTTGTCAGCCATTGGGATACAAGAAAGATTTGAGCATGACTGTGAAGTGTTGACAACCTACTTTGTGGAAGTTTTATCTGTCTAATGAACTGTGTCCAAGTGTGCTCTTATAAAAACTCTTATTACTTGTACAGGACAATTTATTTTAAACACTTGAGTTACTTGCAACATAAGCAAACCTGTATTTATATTGGTCAAATCATACTAAAGTTCACATTTTCTAACATATAATGCTCTATGCAATATATTAACACCAACATTACATAAATTGTTCGATTACTGTCTTCAACCTCATTCCTCCTCCAAATCACTTTTTTTTTACATGTACTGCTCTTACAATTTCCATTTATATCTATGCATTTTGCTCTTACACATTTCTAGAGATCCCACTTCCTATTCTTTTATCTCTGTTACAATATTCACTACGAGGACAGGAAATTAAAGCACTTAATCCTTCTCGAATATTTACTTGTGAGAGAATAATCATTAAATGTGTTTTATGGACTATAGATTGGGTTGCTGTTTGCCCTTCATTGACTTCGCTGTCACTGCCAGGCTTTTTTTTTGGTGTTTTATAGTTATTGGAAGGATCAACTTACTCCACTTGACTCTTCCCAAGCAGATACAATCCTTCAGCTCTATTAACTACTATCCACAACTTCTCTTGTTGACAAAATAGATGCCTGACTTCTGTATAAAACTAAACATACTAAAAAAAAAGAATATGTGTACTTACCTAATGTTCCATCTGTGCTATCCTTTTTCATTCTTCAGCTGTTGGGTTTGGATCTGACCCTCAGATCTGACTCAGCCTTTACTAAAGCTCATGGCCAACAAAAACTCTCGAGCTCTTCCACTTCCCATAATGCATCAACCTCTAACACACCTCAGATCTTGTTTGCTGTCTTACATAAAGTAGGAAGAATCACTACAAATTTCTTTACCATATCTGGAGTCCAGTATTAAGAACAGTGGTGTCCTCAAAGTCTCTCATTCTTCAGAAGTCAATAAATAGCAAAGAATGGGGGTTGGTGTGTGGGAAGTTGAAGAATGAAAGGGGACAATGCAGATGGAAAGTTATGGTAAGTACATAACTTCTTTAACTGATTGATGTTGTCAATTTTCATTCTATCCTTATGCCCCAGCTACCTAAAGTCCTGGGTGGACTCTAAGGAAGGATATCCCTGAGCACAGTTGAGCCAAAAGCTGCTACTCCCCTCAAAAGCAGATCCAATTTGTAATTAGTAAAGGTATCAGGGGTTGGACCAAATCGCGGCTATACACATTCTCCAAATACTGAAGTAGCCATGGACCTAGTCAAATTGGCTCTTAGAGATCTTGGTAAGGACAAACCTAATTTGCTGCAAATGAATGATATGCAATCTGTCAACCATCTGGCTAAAGTCAACTTTGCAGCTGATTTGCACAATTTAGAATCTGCAAAGGATTCAAACAATTGGTCTGCCTTTCTAATTTCTTTTGCTCTAAGTAAGTACAAACGTAACTGTCAACATGTAACAAATGCAACATATATTTGCCGTTGTTTGCAAATTTTGGAAAGAAAACTGGCAAATTAATAGATCAATAGTGGATTCTGACACCACCTTGGGAAGGAAAGATGCAGTGGTACATTAAAGTGACTATCCTTATGAAAGATTATGTATGGAGATTTAGATGATAATGCTTGAAGTTCTGGAATTCTTCTAGCAGAGGTAATGGCCACCAGATAGTTCTCCAGGTCAGAAACTTTAAGAACACATTTTGCTGCTGGTTCAAAGGGAGAAGGAGTCAAAGGTTGCAGTACCAAGTTCAAAATCCATGGTGGATTAGGATCTTTATACGGGTAAAGTAGAAGTCTTAAAAATACTTTACAAAGTTTAGACGAAGCCAAAGAAGAATTCTCAAATCCTTTACGAAAATTAGAGATTGTTGCTAACTGAACATTAATCATCGAGAAATAAGCTCCCTCATTAAAATGGTTGCCAAAAAGTCAAGTACACATTGTACAGGAGCTGAGGAGGAGTCAATACATTTTTCTTGTGCCCAGGAAACAAAACTTTTCCATTTACTTCTATAAAAGTTTTCTTGTAGAAGCCTTATGGGAAGATAAAAGTATATGATGGATGGTGGAAGAATCAGTTGCCTAGCTCTTAAAGGAACTAAAGAAACCATGCTGTTAGCTTGAGGATTGAGATGTCCAGGTGAATCATGCCTGTCAGATAAGACTAAAGGTCTGGATCAGATCCAGAATCCAATGTGGGTAAATTAGATGAGGCCAAAGAAAGGGGATACAAATTTGTTGAAGCCAATAAGGTGCATTGAGGAGGACTTTGCTCCTCATCCAGGCAGTTTTCTGTAGGAATTCAGGGAGTTGAGGGGTTGGGTATAAAGGTGACCGGGGCGCCAATCATGAGTAGTGTGTCCCTCAGTGATTCCCCCAGTGGGGGGATCAGGGCAAAGAAGCTGCTGTATTTGATGTTTAAGGGAGGTGCAAAAAGACCAGGCAAAGAAGCTGCTGTATTTGTTGTTTAGGGGAGATGCAAAAAGATCGCAGAAAGGTTGGCCCCACTGATGAAAAATCACATATGTCACTTTCTTGTTGAAAGACCACTCATGAGGTAGAAGAATAGATCTGCTCAGTCTGTTATCACACTGGTCTTAGCCGGAATGTGGGTTGCTATTAGGAAAGCGGTTGAATTAGATCGCCCATTGCCACACTATGACTACTTCTCTACACAACAGGTAGGATTTGGTTTCTCCTTGCTTGTTGAGGTACCAGACAACTGAAATATTGTCTGTTTGAATTATAATTGTCCTTAAAGGGAGAGCATCATGGAAGGCCTGTAATGCTAAGAGCACTGCTCTCATCTCTAGAACACTGACATGCAAAATGGCCTCTTCAGGGGACCATGTGCCTTGGACTGTTTTCCCCAAGAAGTCCCTCCCACAATCTGGGATGCATCTGTGGTCACTACAGCCTTGGGTTGAGGGAGAATGAAAGGATAACACTATAGAACCCGATCTGATCAAATCCACCACCAAAACAATAGTTTGCATGCCCGACTGATTGTTATCAGTGTTGACATGCACTGCGAAAGAAATGACCACTGTGTTGCCAACATCCACTGGAGAATTCTCATATGAAATCTTGCTAGAGGGACTAAGACAATAGCTGCATACACTGAACCAAAAACGAAGAATTAAGTCAGCTGAAAATTTGGTACTGTGAATTATTCTTCTGACTTGGAACCTGAGGGTCTGGATCTTGAAAGAGGAATAGAAGATGTGATTTGAGTCTTGCTGAAGACTGCTCCTATGAACACCCAGGTCTGAGTTAGTTTTAACTGAGACTTCTTGTAATTTATGGTTATCCCTATATGAGAACAAGTTTGGATCAGCTGATCTCTTGCTACTAATAGTAAATACCTGGTCGGGGCAGTAATGAGACAGTCATCCTGATATGGAAACTCAGAATCCCTGCAGTCTCAAGTGAGCTGTTATTACTGCTGTGCATTTGGTGAACACCCTGGAGGCTATGATGCGGGCAAAGGACAGTACTCCAAACACACAGTGACCGGCTCCAAGCTGAAAGTGTAAATATCTTTTGAACTGAGCAATTTTTATGCATTAGTATGCATCCTGAAGGTCTATCGAGCACATAAATTGTCCTTGCCAAAAAGTGTAGAATGGACTGAAGAGTGATCATTTGAAACTTTGAATGTCAAACTGATTTGCTCAATTTGCCTCCAGTCCAGTGTTTTCTTTAGCACTAAAAATAATCTTGAGTAAGTTTCAGATTCTACCTGGTCTGGTGGAACCTCTTGGATGACTTTTTATAGCAGGTTTTGTATTTCTGTTGCTGCTTCTTTCCTCTGACTGAGTGGAACATCGGGAAACTTGCAGACACTTGGAGGTGGCAGGGAAAAGGGAACTATATAGCCTTTAGAAATAATCCTCTGCATCTAAGTATCTCTTTTCATATCTAGCCAGACTCTTATGCAAGGATAGTTGACTCCTGATTGCTTCCACAGGTGGACAAATCAGGCCTCCTTTCAGGAGCGTTGGTAGGGTCTATCAGAGGAAGAATCTCTGGACCCCTGCTTTTGCAGGCCTTCTCTGCCAGAGGGGGTGTAATCGTCCTTTAAAGTTCCCCCCTCTGCCCCTAGGGGAACTATCTCC